>NW_006408751.1:2983172-2986845 GCF_000296735.1 Chrysochloris asiatica
CTGTGCACAAAGTCTCTGTGGGTTGGTACTGATTTGATGGCACCTAACAACAACAACATCAATGCTACCAGAGTTCCAGATTTTTTAAAGAAGTATCAATGTCTCACTCAGGAGAATTCACATAATCAGATTATGTATTTTTCTATGTAGACTTACTCATATAAGCTAGAAAATATGTTGCTTTTTTTCCCCTCACACCCACTTAAACTCACTGCCATGTAATTGATTCCTAATCATAGTTACTGCATAGGACAAGGTAGAACTGTCCCACAGGGTTTCCAAGGCTATATAAATCTTTACAGAAGTCAACTGCCACATTTTCTTCCCTTATTTTGATGCTAAGTGTCATAAAGAGATTAAAACTCATAGCAACCCTGTGTATGGTTTTCATGGAGCAGTTGGTGGGTTTGAACTGCCAATCTTTTGGTTTGCAGTCTAATGCCTATTCTACAGTTTATCCTACAACACCAAACCAGGGTTCATAGGAACCTTATTTGTTGGTAAATGATGTTGAGTCCATTATGACACATAGTGATCCTATACAAAGTTTATGAGTAGTGACTGGTGGGTTTGAACTTTCAACCTTGCAGTTAGCAGTCTAATGCTTATCCTACAATGCAACACCAGGAAACTCGTTGCGACCCTATATAGGGTTTCCAAGGAACAACTGGTGAGCTTGAACCACAAAACTTTGCAGTTCAATTGACTTTGCAGTCTGACGCATTAGCCCACAGCACCACACCAGGACTCCAGGAAACTCATAGGAACAGGAACCCTAAAATTGAGTTCATAAAGCTTTGTCATCTATATTGCTTAATACTTAGACAATTGATAGAATGTGCTGACTATGAGCTTTATCTAAAGACAAAAACACATGACAATATTTAAGTATTGAAATGATTTCCAGCTGTCTTTTAAAAACTTGCCTAGTAACCAATTTTCCTCTTACTGGAATTTTTTAAATTGGTGAACTCTTTCCACAGTCTCAGGGTAAATGAATGTCACAAATAGGAACTTATTTATTAGGAATACTATGTTGTTGTTGATAAGTATCGTGGAGTCAGTTCCCACTCATAGCGACTCTGCACAATGTTCCTGTAAATCTTTATAGGAGCAGAAAGCCTCATCTTTCTCTCACGGAACAACTGGTAGTTTCAAACTGCCGCCCTTGAGGTTCACAGCCCAATTTGTAACCACTACACTACTATACTACTCATATATGATTGCTCATCCTTATATGCAAATAAAGGAATTTGTTGTTGTTGTTGTTAAGTGCTGTCAAGTTGGTTCCGACTCATGGTGTTCCTATATATGTGGTTTCCAAGGAACAGTTGGTAAATTTGAACAGCTAACCTTGTGGTTCATAATCCAATGCTAATCTTGCAGCACCACACCAAAAGTTTTCCGTTACATTAAAAAAAGTGTTGGGCTCTGTGGGATAAGTAGTGGACTGTGAGCCACAGAACCAGTGGTTTAGTCCATCAGCTGCTCTGTGGGAGACAGACGAGGTTTTCTGCTCCTGCAAAGATTTATAGCCTCAGAAATACTATACAGGGTCATTATGAGTTGGAACCTACTTGATGGCACTTAACAAAAAAGGATACATTCTACATAGAAAAACTGTAAATTTACGTACAGTTATGTACTTGTTTTAACAAGTAGAAAAGAAATAAAGACCAGTGTGGTCAATGCAACCAACATTAAATGTGGCTCTAAATTATCTGGAAGTTACAGAAAAAAGTGAAATATATATGCTATTTTGTTCTAATTATTAGTTAAGAAAATTTATTTCAGCAATCAGGACTGAAGATAATGTACTTGGAAATGAATCTATAATGAAATTATCATACTGGTTTTATAAAGAGGATTATTGAATAGTAAAAACTTATGGAGAACATGTAGAATCATTTTGTCATAGTGCTGTTTCTTATTTTTATCCTTAAGAATATTATACTGAGGATAGCTTGAAAGCATATTTCCATGAAGGTATTTCCCATTTCTGTAGAGGTAAGGGAAATAGCAGTTAGGGTATATAGTTTGGTAACAGACTGCTGAAAAATATGTAATCTGCTCTGATTGTTTGTAGTGATACAAAATATTGGTTGAAGACCCACTGATTCAGAATCACTGATGGTAGTTGTTGTTAAGTGCCATTGAATAGGTTCTGACCCATAGCGACTCTGTATAGCATTTCTGAGGAGCACCTAGTGAGTTTGTACTGCTGGCTTTTCAGTTCAAATTAACCTTATGGTCAAGTGCTTATCCAACAGTGCCACACCAGGACCCAAATGGATAGTTTTGGTGTCTTCTTTTGGCCTTAAAGTATAATTTACACACAGTATGTATGATTAACCATGTTTCATGTGAAATTTTGTGAGTTTTGAAAACACTGAATCTATTTGCGAGGCAAATACTTCAGATGATTCATATATCCATTAAAATTTATTACAGTTGATGAGATTAACAGAATCACCAGGAAGGCTTCTTAAAACACAGCCTACTGGGATCCACCCCTAGCCTTTCTGATTTATCAAGTCAGGGGTGCAATGTGAAAACTGTATTGATGGTAAATTCCCAACTGATGCTGGTGATGCTGACCTTGGTAACTCACTGAGAACTACAAGACTAGAGAAATGGCTCTTAACCTTTTCTGTCTGTTATATTCAGTTGAGTTTTTACAACTTTGGTGAAGAAGGAGGATATTAACTGACAACACTGTTCCTCAGCTTTCTCCTTAATATAATGTGGACAATAAGGTATATTTTTCAGAATCATATGTAAAAAAATTAAATTAAATTAAAAACTAACTGATCTCACGGTCACATTTTGCTCCTTGGTTCCTATCAAAAGACTGGTCAATGGAGAAAAGAATTAAGGAGTGTGATATCCATCCTTCTATTTAGGCAGTAGTTCTCAGACTTGAATCCATATCAGAGTCACGTAGGGAGTTCTTGAAAGCTGTATGTCTGGATTCTACCTTGGAACAGTTAAGTCAGAATTTCTAAAGGGATGGAGGCCAGGTCTTCCTGCTTTTTAGTGAGTTAGACACCGGAATCAAACATATTTCTGTATAACTATATTGCCCCCCACTTGTGAATCATATTTGAATATCAGATGGTCCTGGAACAAAACTGATATTTGATTGTGAAAATTAAAGATTTGACTTGCCTTCCTCCTCATATCTTACTTTTACAAGGGCTTATAGCGTCCATTGAGATTGCTGTGAGGAAAATCTGGATCTGTTCAAGTGTCTGATAGAATGCTAGTTTTTATCCCATAGTAATTTACTATAGAGCATTTTAATGTTAGCATTGAGTAATTATTTAAGCCTGGAAAATATGGAAGAGTAGATATTATAATTTGACCATCTGGCTCATTGTATTGCTCCAGTGGGATATCTGATTTTGAATAACATTGAATTCTAATTAACAGCCCAAAGAGTAGTAGATTCCTCATAGTTAAGAGCAAAGTATAAGATTTTCTCTGGGAGTAGCCTCTGCATTGGAAGAATATGCTCTTAGTCAGAATATGTTCTTTTCCAACTTTTTTTTTTTTGATGACAAGAAACAAACATTAACAAATGAAAAATTTACAACTTTGTTCCCTTTCTGTAAACAAAGACAAATTTTCTTTATTATCCAGTCTGATTATTCTTCCAATTCCTGTTGTTGTT
>NW_006408751.1:2987369-2989438 GCF_000296735.1 Chrysochloris asiatica
TGGAGTTCTCTTGGAAGGTCACAGCCTTGAAATTCCCATGGAGCAGTGTGCACTCTACACAGATGGAGTGACCATAAATCAAAATTAAATTGAAGGCAATTTAATGAAATTAAATTGAAGGCTATCTAATTTATACTACAAAAGGGAGATGTCCACTGAGGAGATAAAACATACAGAGACAGAGAGAAACAGGTGAGAAATAAAACAATCCATGGTAGATTGCTTGTATTAATGGCTCCAATTCTCTCCTTACTGGTCCCATTACATTTAACTCTAACTTAGCTCTGATGTTTGCTTTGTCACATGTCACCTATTGGCCAATAGGACACTAACATATGCAATGAAAGTAGATGTTTCCAAGTCATTTGTGGGATTGGCTTGAAAATCTGCCTTCATCATGATAAGGACATGCCTGGGCAAAACTACTAACTGATGAGATCTGTCACTGGGCTAAATCTGTTACATGACTGTTATAGTCAAGGTCTTATGTCAACTTGACTGGGCTAGGATTCACAGTGGTTTGGCAGCTGAAATGTAATTGTCCCTCTAACAAGATCTACTACAATGTAATTGAATCTACGATTGGTTCTGCTATAAGTAGTCAATCAATTAAAAGGATGTTTCCTCAAGGTTATGGCCTGCTTCCAATATATTAGACAGTCAGGCAAAGCTTGTTTGCTTTCTGCTGCGTCTGGATCTTTCATCTGGCTTGTCCTATGAACTCTGGTTCTTTGGATTGAGCCAGTGACTTACTATATTGCCTGCCGATTGTAGAAGCCATCCATCAGCAGCCTGCCTGTCTGCCTGCTGCTATACATCCATGCCTGCTGATCTTGATTCATCTGGCCTAGACATAGGACTCTCCCACCTCTATAATTGTGAGTCATTTCCTTGATATAAACTCCTTTTTATATATATGTACATATATAAATTTCACTGTTTTTGCTTTTCTAGTGAACCCAGATGAAGACATTTGGTACTGAATGGTACTAAAGAAACCCAATCATAAGGATAAGCTTTCTAAATTGGTTCTGAAGTCTGACTAATTTTAAAAATCACCAAGAGCTCTGCCTCTACTACTGAAAAGGGTGAGAGTGCTGATAACCCATCATGTGGGATGGCAATATTTATATGCAAAATGTCATTAACAATAGATCACATATTGGAAAGAAACAAGGCTCTGGGTGATCATGTGTATGATACTTTTCTGCAGTTTTATCAGGATAAGAAGTATAGGGAAACTGGTTGTTTGGTCCTACATACAATACAGCAAGGGGTAAAGGAAAAAGATGAGCTCAGGGCTAAAGAGTCGTAGTTCAAGTGCCATATAAAAGTCCTCATAGTTTCCATTTGCACTATGAGCGTTTTATTTCTTAAAGTAGCAGAGTTGATATTGCTGAAAACCAAACCCAAAGACTTATTGTAAGAGTGGCTGAATCAAAATGCTATCAGAATTCCCAACTTGGCATGGTGTCATATGTTAAAGTGAACATTAATTGAGAAGAAATGGGATCCTGAAACTTGGGATGTAGACATATGGGCAGATAATCTGAAAGCTGAGGATACAGAGCTGGGAAATTCACTGAACCACTTTTGCCAACATCACCACCCCTCCATCTAAAGAGATTACTCCATTTTTGTATGTAGTTCCAATACCAGGAAAACCATTATCCCTTCTGCTCACAATTGGTGAGATTAATAAACCTGTGCCTGCTGAGATGATGCCTGACACTTTATCTGAAGTAGATGTCTTGAAAGACATTTCTGAATGTTCTCAGGAACCACCTTCTCAAACTATTACTTCTAGACCCATGTGAGTATATGATGATGCACCATCAAGACTGTTCTGACTCATAGCAGATCTGTACAGGATTTCCAAGGCAGTACATCGTTACAGAATAGAAGGATTCACCTCTCTCCCATGGTAGGTTGGTAGGTTCAAACTGCTGGCCTTGTGGTTACCAGCGAATGCCTGACAACTATGCTACCAGGGCTCCCTTCTAGATTTTAGTCCTTGTTGTTGTTGTTAGCTGCCATCGAGTCAGTACCAACTCATAGCAACCCTGTGT
>NW_006408751.1:2990948-2992128 GCF_000296735.1 Chrysochloris asiatica
ACCTTTTGGTACAGTGACTGTGTATTCCTTTCATCTTCTTTTGATGCTTTCTGCATCGTTCAATAATTTTCCCAGAGAATCTTTCAATAACAAAAGTCAAGGCTTGAATTTTTTTCTTCATTTTCCCCCACTTGAGAAATGCTGAGCTTGTTCTTCCTTTTGGGTTTTCTGATTCCAGATCTTTGCACATTTTGTTGTAGTATTTGACTTTAATCTTCTTGAGCTAACCTTTGAAATTTTCTGTTCAGTTCTTGGACCTCCTCATTTCTTCTATTTGCTTTAGCATCTCTATGCTGGAGAGCAAGTTTTAGTGTCTCTTCTGACATCCATTTTGACCTTTTCCTTCTTTCTTGTGTTTTTAATGACTTTTTGCTTTCTTCCTGTATGATGTTCTTAATGTCCTCCCATAACTCTCTGGTCTTTGGTCCTTAGTATTTTATGTATCAAAACTGTTCTTCAGATGATCTCTAAATCTTAGCAAGCCATAAAAGTTGAAGTACAAATTGTGACCCAGGACGAAGTACACTACACAACAAAAGAACTACTTGATTTTTCTAATATTTACAAATAGTAAACTGGAGAATATGTCTGGGAATGGCTGTTAACGGTAAAGGATAATGGTGCAAGTAAAATATGATTAGATCTGTCTGAGTTTATTAATAGGAGCACACATTAAGGAACTCTGGTAGCATAGTGGTTACGAATCGGGCTGTTAACCTGAAGGTCAGCAGTTTGAAACTATCAGTGATTCCACAGGAGAAAGATGAGGCATTCTGCTCCCGTAAAGATTTACGGCCTTGAAAACCCTGTGCAGGGTCACTATGAGTTGGAACCGATTCCACGGTACTTAACAACAGCAACAAACACATATTGGAGTCATAGCATGGCACTGTGGGTTAATGTACTGCACTGCAAGATCAGTTTGAACCACAAAGTCAGCAGTTCAAGCTGAATAGCTGCTCATTGGAAACCCTATACAGGGTCACTATGAGTCAGAAATTACTCAACAGCACTTAACAACAACAGCAACCAGTGCATTTTATTCCCTCAATGTTTCAGCTCTAGAGATTAGTAGAGGAATTAATAGTTTATTTGGTTGGTTCACTGAAGCATCAACTGGATGGTGGCCTACAATACATCAAATTAAAGTACCAGACCAATCTTGGAATTCTTTAATGGA
>NW_006408751.1:3000729-3001264 GCF_000296735.1 Chrysochloris asiatica
AGAACATATCCAGATCAGTCATGAGGTACAATGCTGTAAGTGATAGGATAATATCCATGTGCCTACAAGGAAGCCCAGTTAATAGTACTATTACTCAAATTTATGCACCAACCACTAAAGCCAGTGAAGACGAAATAGAAGAATTCTACCAACTTCTTCAATCTGAAATCGATTAAACATGCAATCAAGATGCATTGCTCATTACTGGTGATTGCAATGCAATGGGAGTAAAGAGGAAGGACCAGTAGTTGGAAAATTGGGACTTGGTGATAGAAATGATGTTGGATAACAAATGACAGATTTCTGCAAGATAAATGATTTACTTCAAATACCTTCTTTAGACAGCATAAGAGACAACTATACACATGGATCTAGTGATATGGAACACATAGAAATCAAATTGACTACTTCTGTGGAAAGAGAAGATGTAAAATCTCCATATCATCAAAGAAAACAAGGCCAGGGGCAGACGGTGGAACAGACCATCAATTACTGATATGCAAATTCAAACTGAAGCTTAAGAAAATGAAAACGA
>NW_006408751.1:3001364-3002223 GCF_000296735.1 Chrysochloris asiatica
GGAGAAAAGATTGAAGTTGTCAGAGGCTTCATTTTGCTTGGATCTAATATCAACATTCATGGAACCAGCAGTCAAGAAATCAAAGGACATATTGCATTAGGCAGATTTTCTGCATAAGACATCTTTAAAGTGTTCATGAGCAAAGATTTCAGTTTGTAGACTAACGCATGCCTGACCAAAGCAATTGCATTTTCAATAGTCTCACATGCATGGGAAAATTGTACAATTAATAAAGAATACTATAATAGAATTTACTCATTGTAGTTATAGTATTGGAGAAGGAAATTAAAAATACCATGCATTGGCAGAAGAACAAACAAATTTGTGTTGGAAGAAGTACAGCCAGAATGCCCCTTAGAAGCCAGGATGATAGGACTTCAAATGTCATACTTCGAACATATTATCAGGTGGAACAAGTATCTGTAGAAGGACATCATGTTTGGTAAACTGGAGGATCAGTGAAAAAGAGGAAGACCCTTCAATGCTACTACGGGCATAGTAGCAGCAGCAATGGGATCTCTTTTAACAATGATTGTGAAGATGACACAAGACCTGACAGTATTTTGTCCTGGTGTGCATAAGGTTTCTATGAGTCATAACTGACAGGACCATACCTAATAAAAACAACTATAATGGGGCTGATTTGTTCTCATGGTAGTAGGGGCCAAAAGGCAGGACTTAATAGACAAAGAAAAGATGGATGTGGTTTCTATAATGGACAGTGGAATCAAAAAACTTAACAGAATGTTGTTGTTGTTAGGTGCCATCAAGTGGGTACTGACTCATAGTGACATTATGCACAGCAGAACAAAACACTGCCTGATCCTGGGCCAACCTCACTACTGTTGCCATGCTTGAA
>NW_006408751.1:3003324-3007266 GCF_000296735.1 Chrysochloris asiatica
CAAGGTCAGCAGTTCAAAACTACCAGCTGTCCCATGGGAGAAAGATGAGGCTTTCTGCTCCCATAAAGATTTACAGACTCAGAAACTCTGTTCAGGGTCACTATGGGTCAGAACCGACTTGAAGGCACATAACAACAACAACAACTCACTTGCTACAGGTCAGACTTTGCACCCCTACGATTATCCTCAGGGTGATAATCTTTGTAGTCAATATGGATAGACTTAAACAGTACCATCGTCTTCAAATGTTTTGCAAAATTCATATGAAGGAGTTTGAGTTATACAACTCCAGAGGGCCGTTTTCACTCTATATTTAATACAAATGAAATCCTTGGAGTGGGGTCATGGAGAGCAGCCTGATCATAATACAAGTATCCCTGTTTTTTGGAAATTTAATCTAGGTAATTTTGCTTTAATGAAAGACCTATATTACTCCCTATTTTTGCTAACTGAAAAAAATCTGATGTGGATTTCTATTTTTATCAAAAAAAGGAAACAGAAAATAAACAAAAGAACCCCCAGAGCCTAGCCTTTAGCATTTGTTTTCCTGTGAGCCTGTGAAGAAGCAGTGCACACCCTGAGCAGGGGAGTGCCAACGCCAAGCTCCCACACTCAGCATTCCAGCATCAATCCACCAGAGTTTTCAACTATATCTGTGAACACTATATTGTTGCTAAGTACATTTATGGTGTTATTTTAGGTGCCATTTTGTGTATTATTGTATTGTTGATATGATTTGGTAGCTTATAAGTTAATAGTAATTGCCTCTTCACTTTATTCCACTTAGTCTTACTAAAAAAAGTTTTCATTGAAACAGTTTACTTTTAGAGAGCGTGACTTAGGCACCATCTCTACCTTCTTGAGAAAGCAGAAAATAGTCTCTTTCTCAGTCTTAGGGAATTTGCCTATCAGCAATGGGTTGCCCAGTGAAAATGAGTAGAGTCCAACCTTCTCTCTTTCCAGGAAGTCAATCTAACCCTTTGTTGGACAAAAAGCTTTCAGAACAAAGACAGCTTCTCTCTGTTTATATTCCTGTGTGTGTGTATGCATGAGAGAGAGAAAGAAAGGTTGTCTCTAGGGCAGTCTTATACTTAGTTAAAAGCATACATTTTAAAGTACTATTAGTATTGCATTTAAAATGGTAGCGTAGTGGTTACCAATCAGGCTGCGAACTGCAAGGTCAGCAGTTCAAAACTACCAGCTGTCCCATGTGAGAAAGATGAGGCTTTCTGCTCCTGTAAAGAGTTACAGCCTTGGAAACCCTGTACAGGGTCACTATGAGTTGGAACCAACTCCACGGCACATAACAACAACAACAACATCACAAGAAGACAAATACTTGACTTTCAGTTTAGAGAACTGAGAGAAATACCTTTTATGTATATGTCTATTTTTAAAATTCTTTCTTTCTTCTGTAGATTGCTTACTCTAACCATATCAAAAGAGCACAAAGTAAATTGGAGTCCTGGTGTGGTGATATAAGTAAGATAAGCAGTAGACTGATAACTTCAGTTCAAGCCCACTTGCTGCAAACCTGTATGGGACCACTATAAGTTGAAACTAACTCAGTGGCACTTACTAACATTAACAACAGGATCAATTGGCATTAATTTGATGAAATTATACAATGATCACACACACATACGTTTTGTATTCAGGAATAAAGTTCTTAATATTTAAAGGGAAATCAAATGAATATTAGGCAGGGCCCTGGTTGCACAATGGCTAGACACTTGACTACTAACCAGAGGATCTCTTGAAGAAAAGACCTGGAAATCTGTTGCTGTAAATGTTATAGACTAGGCAGCTCCTTGGGGCACTTCTACTTTGTCATATAGGGTCACTACGAATCAGAAGCAACTCAGCATCACACAACCACACTTTTTTAATTGTTTCACAGATAATAATGGAGTCCTGGTGTGGCACTGTGGGTAGATGTGTCAGACTGCAAAGCCATTTGAACTGCAAAGTTGGTGGTTCAAGTTCGCTATGGGTCAGAATCCACTTGACAGCAATTTACAGCAACAACAGATAATAACAAGGCAAGATAGAGAAGACATTTTAGGCACAAATAAAAAAAAAGAAGCATTCTGGGATTCAGCAGTATCTGTAAATTAAGCACCAATAATTCTAAATTTACAGCAGATCAGGAGAAACAAGACCAGGAATACAAGGGTAGGTCAAAAAGTATTTCTATAAAATTATAGAACTTTTATTAAACAAAAATATAAAAATATGGAGCTATTGTTTCTTGACATCTCTTCCATATAGAACTGTACACTTCTAAAGGCAGTGTTTTCATCTCTCTAACCTTTCTCTATACAATTCTGCACTCTGGTTTACACGATGTCACAATGGCAGCTTTGGCATCCTCAAGGAATTCAAATGGTGTTCCTTTTAAATGTTCTTTGAGTCTGAAGGGTCATGATCAGGGCTGTGGGGTGGATGCGGTAAAGTTTTCCAAAGAAATTTCATAGGACATCCCTGAATACCCTCGTAGAATGAACAGCTACATTGTAGTGATAGAAAAAAGTTATTGGTGCAAATTTCCTGGTCTTTTTCTCACAGATGTAGCTTTCCATTTTCATACGATTTCCTCCTAGTCAACCTCCATAATCATCCTATGTCATTAGAAAAAAAAATCTATCAAGATTACGCTTTTGTAGTCCGCCAAAAACAAAACAGTCACCATAACCTTCTGAGCTAAGCTTTTCTACTTTGAATTTAACTGGCCCAGAACATCCTCAAAAGTCACTGTTTTAATTGAACCTTGCTCTCTGAATTGCATCAGTAAATCCAGGATTCATTCCTGATTATAATTCACTCCATCATATTCACTAGCTTCAATTTTGCTTAAAAAAACTGATGGAAAGAACACCTGTTTGAGTCAGCTGATCTACATGTAGTACTTTTGATACCTTTGGTATATAGAATTATTTACTATGTCTCTTCAGCAATAGACTGTAACTATGAACAAATAACATTTCTGCCCTATTAGGTCTAAGCAATGGAAAATGGGAGAAGGTACTGATAAGATAACATGATTCAGTTCTAGATGTTACAATTCATTGCAAAACTTGAAATGTTAAGTGCTCTCAAGTCAGTTCTGATTCACAGTGATCTGTATAGGGTTTCTAAGGAGCATATGGTGAGTTTGAACCACCGACCTTGTGCTTCAAACTGACTTTGCAGTCTAGTGGATTAACCCACAGCACCACACCTGTTAATTTCCCTAAAAAATCTCATAACTATGAGTATAGTATCTGAGTTTTGTGTGCCATTGCAATGAATTATTAATTCCAGAAATCAAACTCTGGTGGAAGAAGTTTACAGAGTTAGCACTAATGGGATAACTACTATAGTTGAGATTTCATCTGGGTCAGCATTTTTAATTATAAGTGGACATTTTGGTCTCCACAAGCTTGTAACTTGAGGGGTACACCATCCCTACCTTGGCACTACTTCTCATCTGGAATTAATTTTTAATTTGATGTAGACCATAAACTTAAACAGAAAACTTAAAATGTAAAGGTTCTAAAGGAAATCATAGGAAAATATCTTTGTGACATAGGAGGAAGCAGTTTTTAGATTACAAAAGTACTAATCATCTAATTATAAAAGAAGACATAGGCAGAATAATGACCTCCTCACCTTAGTTCTCAGACCCTGTGGATATGTTGCCTTACATGTTAAAAGGTACTTTGCATATGTGTAAAGTCTATGGACCTCTGCCTTAGATTCTAGTGTTGTTATAATGGAAATGGCATGGGTTTGTGGTGATAAATTTTTAAAAGTGTTTTATCATAATTCAGGAGGTTAGAAGTCCAAATTCAATGCAACAGTTTTAGGGAAAGGTACTCATTGTCCACTCTGGAGGACAATCCTTGTCTCATCTTCTGTAACATTTTTCAACGTAAAAATATTCAACCACTTTGGGGAAAA
>NW_006408751.1:3012522-3021153 GCF_000296735.1 Chrysochloris asiatica
TTTGATCTCAATGTAAAGAAAATAAAAATCCTCACCACTGGACCGATAAATAATATTCATGTAAGTGGAGAAAAATTTGAAGTTGTCAGAAATCTTAACTTTGCTCAGATCAACCATCAATATTCTTGGATGCAGCAGTGTAGAAATCAAATTATGTGTTGCATTAGGCAAATCTAAAGTACAATACCTCTTTTAAGTATTCAAGAGACTTGGTTCCAGGACTAAGGTGCACCAGATTCAAGTCATGGGATTTCTACTAACTATATATGTATGTGAAAGTTGGACAGTGAATAAGAAAGATTGTAGAAGATTTGATGCATTTGAGCTATGGTGTTGGAGAAGAATATTAAAAGTGTCATGGACTGGCAAAAGAGAAAACAAATCTGTGTTGGAAGAGGTATAGTCCAAATGCACCCTGGAAGTCAGGATGGCCAGATCTCATCTCTCTTACGTTGTACTTATTGTCAGGAAGGAGCAGTTCTTGGAGAAGGATATCATATTTGGTTAAATGAAGGGTTAGAGAAAAAAAGGAAGTTTCCCCAATGAGATGGATTGGCACAGTTACAACAGCAATGGATTCAAATGTAGCAAGGATTGTAAGGTTGGCTGAGGACCAGGCACTGTTTTGTACTGTTGTTCATGGAGTCACTATGAGTCGGTACTGACTTGATGGTACCTAACAACAACATATTTTGCTTACTCAGGCCCCTGTATGGAGTTACATATTCAATTTAATTTAAAGCAATGCAATTGTGGATTTTCTAGATAGTTTCCTTTTTTATTATGTAAGTAATGTACATTAACTAAACAAAACTTAAGATACTCAGCAATATAAAGCAAAAAAAAAAAAAGATTGTCTTGTATTAAATTCAGAAATGATCTTTGTAAGATTTTATCTTTGAATAGATATTTATATAAAATCATATAAGTGTATGTATTTACATTGTCATCACTTCTTAAAATTTATGTTAGAAATTATAGAATAAGGAATGGTGATTTCAAAATTTAAAATAGTTACAGTTTCAAAGTATTCCACTGTAGTAAAATATAATTATTTCAACAATTGCTGAGTAATGTACATTAAATGCTCATAGTTTGCTGTTGTACTGCTATTATAAGCATGACTAGCATGCATAAAACTTTATAGATTTATATTTTTATTGATTGAGAATAATCAAGAAACTTTTTCTCTTGATGAATAATAGAAATAATTAAGGACACAGTGGTCTTAATATTTGCAACATCTTGAGAGAGAATTAATTGTGTGCATGCTGGTGGCAGGGTTCTGAACTTACAGTTAAGTATCCCCTCCTTCTTGTATTAACATGTGAGGTCTGTTAAAAATTAACATAGAAAAGCTCATCACAGGGGAAAAATTATTTCAAAAATATTATGTATAATTTCAACATTTTATTCATGAGACAAAATACTGCCCTAGCACTATTGAAAACATGAGGCTATGTACACTAAGAGCGTTCAAATACCACTCAGTTACCACTTAGCATTAGTCATGGAGCTGTTTCCTTACCAACAAAGACAGTCTACAGTCTTCTTTAGCCACTGTCCAAGACATTACCTACTTGAGTCCTTTTAAATAATAGAATCAGTGGGGGTAATTGTGCTGCTCAGGAGAGTTTTATCAATGTTGTTAACTGTGGGGAATGATTAGAGAAAGTACAGCAACAATCTTGAAGTCTTTCCTGGAAACATTAAAAGTTATATGAATATCTTTCTCCTGTGTCTTTGATTCTCAAGTATCCAGTAACAAGGAGTTATGGTAGTGCATCAGTTGTATGCCTATACAGGAGGGATTCAAAAAGTTCATGGAAAATGGAATGAAAGATAATAATGGATTTCACATATACTGTTTAAAGCCCTCTCACATTCCACAGTGCATTATGAGGGTGAGTCAAAAATTATCCACACTTTGGCTGTAGAATTTATTTTAATCAACTTTTAGAAAACACAAACACATCATTTTTGACATAATCTCATTGCTTTTCAATACAATATGTCCATTGTCAACAAGCTTTCATTGTCCCTTATTAAACAATGTTTTAAACTAAGCGGCTAGCCAAGAAAGCACCTACATGTATTTCAAGCTCAGTCCCAGAGTTTCTTCTTTGCAGCTTTCTGACGTCTAAGCCTGAAATCACTTAATCATATCCTATTCTTTAACCCCACTGTAATAATTCACATCAAGATTCTATCATTGACTCTATCTATACAGGCTCAGTTTTGTCTGTTTTCTCTGCTTCACCAGGGCATGGGATAGATTACTTCATGCATCTGTAGGAACTTGAACAATGTTTAGAATACTTTAAAAACTTAATATTTTTTAAAATAATTTAGTGACATTATTATTTTAGAGTTTAGAAGAACTTTTCATGTTTAAAATTTAATTCTCATGCAAATATTTGAACTCTTTTCAATCAATTAGGAACCCAAAGCTCTGGACTCAAACCAGGAGTCCTGGGTACAGAATAAAATGAAATTCATTCGTGGACCATAGAATATGGAACAAAGGATATAAGAGAATGTTTTGAATCAGAGCAGCCACTGTGAGCCAGCCTGAAACCAACTGTAAAGCTATCAGTGGTTTTCAGGTAGCAGAACAGGAACACCAGAACAGCAGCTTAAGAACTGGACTTGATAGATTTCCTTAATAGTGGGTTTTGCCTCATGCACATTTGACAGATCAAAGTAGCCTTGCCTGTGGGTAGAATTGAAGCTGTTATGTATACACTGAAACCTTAGCTGGCAATTTCTATGAAATAGTTATACCACACAAAAGATTAATTAAACTGAATGTATACATGGTCTCACATGTAAAACACTGGCAGAGTTGGAATTTAACATAAGACTTAAAATATCCAATCTATGATTTTTTTCCCTGCTAATTTATATTATCTTGGTTCAAAGACAGAGCTTTATGTACACATATATTTTTTTTTTTTTAAGGTGAGAGGGAAAATGTCAAGGAACAGGCAGAGAGCCAGGAAAGCATTGCTTGATGGAACTAAAGACACGAGAGCATTCCAAATATGGCTTACTACGTATCAAGTGTTAAATAGAAGATTGAGACCAAGTCATTGAGTATAACAGCAGTAGAGTGATGAATAATGAAAAATATGTTTCTAATATTCGTCTGGTGAATTTGAACCACCGACCTTGATATTAAAACCTACTTTGCAGTCCAGTGCTTATCCTATAGCAATAGACCAGTACTCTGACTATATCTAATAGATTATAATTCCAATCTCAACTCTATTTTGGGGAATGTACTAGATCCAACCCAGAAACAAGAACTCTGGTAGCACCTCTTTAGCAGCTGTCTTCACAATATTTTAACAATTACTTTGATCCAATTACTTCTTAGACTCCTGGTGTGGCACTGAAGGATCAGCAAACCTACCAGCTGCCCCTGGAAACCCTATATTGGGTTGCTATGAGTCATAATCAACTCTATGGCAATTAACAACAACACCAAGTACTTTCTATTTAAAAATATTTCAAGATTCTTTCATATGAAATTGTTGCTATATCATTGTACTTGACATAGAAAAATAGTAATTAATATGTGTCAATAAAATGCTACTGATTGTACCAGCTTTCAGATGTCTCCTCTCTACTTCATGTTTTTTTCTTACTCTTCACTCTAATTGTTTTACAACTTCTCATACATCGTAACTGTGGCTTGCTGATTTCTCTGTGTATCTTTTCTTATGGGATACTCAACCACTTGTCTCTATTTATTCAGTAATGGCATATCTTGAGATAGATAATCTAATAGGCTTGACCAGTTGTCCCTTACAACAGACCATACTGTTTGGATAGAGTCCTCACAACAGGCCACTTTATATGTTCTTTTCAGCCTGTGGTTGAATGTGTTTGGGTCTGGTGGCATCCTATTTAAACAGTATAAAATTTGATCTTTAAGCATTAAGAATTACCTGCATTAGAAACATAATCAATACAGTTATGCTGCAACTTTTATTTATTTATTTATTTAATTCTTTTTTGAGTTGGAGGAAAATACATAGATTCATTTCTCAAGCACTCAAACCACATTTCTCCAGAGGCTGTCATGTTACTTTGATTTTTCCCCCCCTTCTCTATGAATCAATGGGGCACATACTCAAATGATCCCACTAAAAAGCACATGAATTAAAAAAGCCCTCACAGCGCACTAGACCACAGGCTCAATTATGGTTCAGCTTTAACCTCATAAGTGTAATAGACATTTGTAATATAAATTTTTTAAGATGATTTATACTTTTTTCTTTTCATTTTTCTTCTTTCAAAAATTGGGTTTTCCCATATCTTAAATTCTATCACAAGTATCTTTAACATATTTAAGATCAATAACATGTATTTAAAATAAATCCAGAATAAAACAGTTTAGAATGCCCCTTGGCTCTTCTGTGTCTTAACACAAACAATCGATCAAGTTGTCTCCAACTGAACCATATCTAAGTAAGTCTGGCTTGCTCCTTCATTTTTACTGCTTGGCAGGCTGAAAGCCCCAAACTCAGATCAAGTCCCTGTCTTTCCAAAGTATGATGGAGCCTGAAGTCCAGTCTTTCCTTCACTCCCTTCCAAACTGTTTTTTGCTTTTTCAAAGTGGCCAGATGGACTTCTTTATATCCTGTTCACAAGACTGTTTGAATTCATTTTTCCAAGACAAATCTAAGCTTAGTCTCTCAGTGACACACAATCTTTCCAAGGGAATTTTTTTCTAATCACTCTTGTGCATTTAAAATGTCTAAATAATTTTTTTAAAAGCAATTGCTTCATCCAAACTTACTTCTTGCCTTATATCTATATTTGGTGGATAGTGATATATGACACACAGGATTTAAAATTGTGCATCCTTGTTGAAATCAAAAGAAAAGCTAATTAGGGGGAAATATTTATGTTAGAAACACATAGGAACAATTGAGAAAAACAACATAAAATAAAATACAAACCTTAATATTTTCTCTTTTATTCCTAGGCAAGAATAAATTCCTTCTGTTTCAAACTTGGCAGATAGGGTATATGGGTGATGTTCTTCATGTGTAAAGAACTCCAATGGGTTGCTTATAGATTTGATAGGCAGCAAACTGTGCATTTTTAAATGCTAACTGCATTTTCACCCTATTTTGTTTCAGTGTGTATACCTGAAAGTCAGAATTAAGATTAGTTTATATAAGGAACATGGCTAGTTTATGGGACTTTAAGGTCTTAGGATACAGGATGGGAGGGTACTGGCTGTAGAATACAGACTTTCTGTTTCTCTATACAATGCTTTCTCCATGAAACTTCATTGATGTAGACCTTCATTGGGACCTCATAGGCTGCCTCTATTTAGGAAGTGCAGGATGTAAAAATTCACTTCCATGTCTAAACAACCAGGTTTGAAAAATTGTAGATTAAAGATAAAAAGAAATCATGCTTGTCAAACATCCTGACTAATCAGTTATATTCTGAGTGTCTGTCTCTTAACCTCTAAAACATGAGCTGAAAGAAAATACCAAAATTGGTTATTTCAGACAGCTCTCATGCTATGTAAAGTTAACGTGTTAATTGTTCTAGAAATAGTTAGATTTTAGATTATCTCTAATGATGGGTTCTGATGTGGCATTGTAGGATAAGCACTTGATTGCTAACTATAAGATTGGCAGTTCAAATCCACCAGCTACTCCATGGAAGCCCTGAAAAAGGGTCACTATGAGTTGGAACAAATCCAATGGCAATTAACAACAACTATGATGAGTTAAAGACAGTGCTCCTTAAAAATAATTTAATAAATCAGAAAATTCTGTAGTAGAAGTATTTGAGGGCAGAGGTCTTATTGCCAAAATATTAAGCCTATTAGGAACTATGCTTTCCAGAATGATAGAACATCTTCATTATTGAATTGACACACAATCACTAAAAATAAATGAGTGTTCTCATTTGATCTGACTCATTGGATGGGAACAAGAAGTTCCTCTGAAAGTGCAATTTAGTCAAGTAGGGAGGGAAATGAAAATTAAGGGAGGCAAAGCACTGGCCTTGTGTCATTTTGTAGGTCTAGAAACCACAAATGTAATTTTTTAAATGTCTAAACAGAAAATCAGTGAGTCCATTAATGTGTAAGTATATTTACTACTCCTGGTTTATTCCACAAAACAAATAAATCTTCAATATTTAACCATTATCCCTCTATCAATTCTTGAAAACTAATTTCTGTTCTAGGATCAAATGTCAAAGTATTGAGGGATTGAAAAAAAGGTGACCTATATCCATTCTTTTATACTTTTACTAAGCCAATGGTGGTTGTTGTTGTTGTTGTTAAGTGCTGTTGAGTCAGTTCTGATTTACAGAGACCCTGCACAGGGTTCCTGAGGAGCAACTGGTAAATTGGAACTGCCAAGTTTGCAGTTCAAACCTACCTTGAAATCAAAAGCTTATCCTAAGGCACCATACCAAGACTCCTAAACAAGTGTTAGAGTTCATAAATCATTTAATTGAAATAAATTCCTCTATCATTGACTTTGGAACAAATAGGCCTAAACTTCTTCTGTTTCTAAGCCTTCCCTAGGTAAAATGTTATAAATCTATATTCAGGGAGGGGAAGAAGTAATGTGAGAAGGAATGAAAGAGAGAAAGAATATATATTTATATCTATCACTGTAAAAATCAAACCTGCAGCCCTTGAGTTGATTTTTGCTCATAGAAACCTTATCAGATTCAGAATACTTGAAATCAAGTTTTACCTACTAGTCTCTGTTGACAAAGGAAGATATCGTTTCAAATTTCATGAGTCAGGCAATCACAATTCTCAGTCATTTCTCAAGTGTTTAACTTATTTCTATTCCATCCTAGTCTCTCTATTCTTTGTAGACTCATAAAATATACTTGTCTTGGCAGAATTAGTGCAAATTATTTTCTGTTATAAGTGTTTAATCCAGGAATTCATTTTTGAAGCACACATAAATACTGTGATTTAACTTTACACATAAGTATAGTGTATTTGCATCTGGACATAATACTATCTTGATTGTTTATAGGAAGTATTAAAGAGAGATGTAAAGTGAGGTTTCTATTAAATAAATGTTTTTAATTCTCTCTGTCAACATATTTTAAAGGGAGAGGTCATGAATGATAAGCCAAAAAGATTTGCCAATTCTGACAATGTACTTCCTTTCTTTCATAGATGAACTAGGAAAGGAATTGTTCACTTGTATTGTTTACTTTGTTAAAACTTGATAATATTTTTCTCTGAGAAAGAATATACAGGAAAACCACAAAGATAAGTGCAAAAGGAAATTCATGTGTGGTATCTAGAGGGGAAAAAAGTGGACAATACAAGAAGACAAAATCATCTTCTGAATTTAATTTTATCCAAATTCACTGATTTTTAACTCTGTACTGCATTTGAAAATAGACTTGATTCAAACTTGATTTGAATTAGCACGGATTATTGGGGGTGTAGGAGCTCTGGTAGCGTAGTGGTTACAAATCGGGTTGCTAACCTCAGGGTCAGCAGTTCAAAACTACCAGCTGTTCCATGGGATACAGATGAGACTTTCTGATCCCCTAAAGATTTACAGCCTCGGAAACCCTGTACAGGGCAGTTATGAGTTGAAACTGACTCCATGGCCATTAACCACCACCACCACTGCCACCATTGGTGTTGTGAGGATAAGTCCAAGATGTCCAATAATTTTTCACTCTGAGAATCAGACATCTTGTCACAAGAAATCTAAGTTATTATAATCTTTTTTTAAAAATCTTAATTAACCTTGACTCCATACTATCTGCAATAGAGCTAATAATTTTTTCCAAGTCACTTCTAGAATACTCTAGACTATTTTATTACTGTTTTATTGAACAGCTACATGTTTATATATATAGTTTAGAGTTTATACACAAACCATATTGTTGCTCTTAAATCAGGATACCTGAAACTGACTAAAGGAAAGAATGTGCTTACAGATATCTAGTTGATTGCTCCTCCAGGATCTTCTAGGAGGAGCTGAGAATAACCAGTCAAGATGTGCAGTCCTTGTATGGTGCTGCAGGATAAGCACTAGACTGTTAACCTCAAAGATAGCAGGGTTACCATGACTAGGAATTGACTCAGCAACACTTATAACAGTAACCATAGCAGCCAATATTTAGTCCTCTTCTTAAGATATCTAGAAACTCAACATGTCTCCAAAATTCTGAGATAATCCATTTCTGTGGCCTGGTTCTTTTGAATCCAACTCACAAAATAATGACTCTTAGTCTCCTTTTCTGGGTTCCAAGTTCTCTGGTTCTCTTACTGTCAAACATAGCCCTGCCTCACACTAGATCCTCCCAGATCCCTGTTTCATTCAGTCTCATGTGAAATATGATTGCCTCAGAAAAGTCCTCCCTGATGTACCGTATCCAGAATAACCTCTCCCTGTCCTTCTCTTTTCTTTTTACCTACTTTATTTCTCCTTATAGCATATAACACTACGTAAGATTCTAGTCTCATTAACAACCTTGCTTGCTGAAATGAAGAGGACTTAAAACATTTACTGATGAAGATCAAAGAGCACAGCCTTTGGTATGGATTGCATCTTAATGCAAAGAAAACAAAAAACCTCACCAATGGACCAAAAAACAACATGC
>NW_006408751.1:3021253-3023062 GCF_000296735.1 Chrysochloris asiatica
GGGAAAGGTACTCATTGTCCACTCTGGAGGACAATCCTTGTCTCATCTTCTGTAACATTTTTCAACGTAAAAATATTCAACCACTTTGGGGAAAAGTTTGGCTTTTTTTTTTTTTTTTTTAATTAAGTTAAATGTGCACCTACCCAGTGAGCTCTGACTAGTTATTCATGCAAGAGAAAATGGTACTAACGGAGAAACTTGTAAAAGAATGTTCATAACAGCTTTATTTGCAACAGTCCAGAACTTAAAATGATACAAATGATAATCAACAAGAAAATGGATGCATAAATTGTACTATAATCATATAATGAAATATTATTCAGTAATAAAAATAATGAAAACAACAGGAACTAATATAGATAATCTGAAAAATATGTTGCATAAAATAATTTGACACAAAAG
The DNA here is from genome assembly GCF_000296735.1 of Chrysochloris asiatica. Taxonomy (NCBI): domain Eukaryota; kingdom Metazoa; phylum Chordata; class Mammalia; order Afrosoricida; family Chrysochloridae; genus Chrysochloris; species Chrysochloris asiatica. Next base: position 3,021,656 of record NW_006408751.1, read on the forward strand.
GGGACAGACTGTGCTATTCCATTTATATGAATTTCAAGAACAGCAAAAACTAACTTGGAGTAATAGGAATCAGAAGACGGATTACTTATGAAAGTAACTGGAAAGTATCATTAATGTTGGAGGCAATGGAAATATTCTATATCCTTTTCCAGGTTGTGATTACAAAACTGCAAGCTTTCATCAAAACTCCTTGGAATATATATATATATGTATATATAAATTTAGCTCAATCTTTTGATAATTCTGGAAAGTTCAAGAAGGAATATTAAAGTATATTAGAAAAGGAATATCTCGAGATATTTTTAATTTATAAATAGTATAGAAGAAAATCTGTTTACAAATATTCATTTAACACACCTCTGTATTAAGAAAGTCCTAGTTACTAGAACTGTGTTTGTTTTAATAAATGTATTGATAAATAACTACGAGTCTTCAAATTGCATAGTGGAAGAAACAAAACAAAAACAAGTGATGTGCACAACTATTTATTAAAAATTATACTTTAGTTCTACAAAAGCTACAACAATATGATGATTGAGGCTTAACAAATCCTGATATGGCGTTGTAGGATAAACACTCAGCTGTTAACTACAAAGTCAGAAGTTCAAACCCAACAGCCACTTCTTGGAACCCTATACAGGGATGCTGAGTTGGAAATGACTCAAAGGCACTTAACAACAACAACCCCAATTTATTACCAATTCTCTATAAACATAAAAAAGGGGACTAATCACTCTTATTTTCAAAATATTGTCAGTACCAATAATATTCCTATTACATAATACATACTCCAAAATATTTAACAAATAAATGAAATATTTTGTGTATTTAAAAATATATGTGGTGGGGAGGCGGGGCAAGAGACAGAGCCCTGGAAGTGCAGCAGTTAAGTACTTGATGGCTAACTGAAGAGCAGGCAGTTCTGCTCTAGTGAGAATTGAGTCTACAACAAATGCTGGGGATAGTTTTTCCTATAATTAGGAAAGGTGAGCACCAGGGTAGTACTCTTTCACTATACTTATTCCTGTTTAACAAATAATCCAGGAAGCTGGATTAGATGAAGAAAAACGTGGCATCAGAATAGGCAGAAGACTCATTAACAACCTTTAAAGTGAGATCTTCGAAGCAGCCGGATCTTTGAAGCAGCGAGGTCTAACCACCACACTACAAGGCTTTGCTCCTTCAAGATGGCAGATCAGGTAGACGTGTAGTAAGGAGCTCGGGCAACAACAACATGGAACACTGAGCCAAGAAGGCTCACGAGATAGTATTGGAACTCTGGAACAAATATAAAGGTATGTTTGGAGGATAGGAGGGTTTACAGCTGGGGAATTTGAAGGGAATCCAGAAATCCATTGTTTTCTGGATCAAGACAGCTGTTCCAGGAGCCGCTATCTTGGGAGAGAA
>NW_006408751.1:3025088-3031187 GCF_000296735.1 Chrysochloris asiatica
ATACTGAAAGTGCCATGGGCTGCCAAAAGAATCAACAGATCTGTGTTGGAAGAAGTGCAGTCAAAGTGCTCCTTGGTGGCCAGGATGGCCAAACTTTATCTCTTATTCTTTGGATGTATTGTCAGGAGGGACCATTCGTTAGAGAAGGATATCATATTTGGTAAGGTGGAGAGTCAGAGAAAAAGAGGAAGACTGCCAATGAGATGGATTGGCAAAGTGGCAGCATCAATGGGCTCAAGCGTGGCAACAATTGTGAGGTTGGCCCAGGATGAGGCAGTGTTTTGTTCTGTTGTGCACAGGGTCGCTATGAGTAGGTAATGACTCAATGGCACCTAACAACAACAAAGATTCTACTGGAGTCCTGGTGTGGCACTGTGGGCTAATGTGTCAGACTGCAAAGTCATTTGAACTGCAAGATCAATGGTTCAAGCTCACCAGCTGCTCCTTGGAAACCCTATACAGGATTGCTATGGGTCAGAATCGACTTGACGGCATTTAACAACAACAAGATTCTGTCATTTACTTCATTTTCTGTTGAATAATTCTCTCTTTCACCTACAATTATGTAATTCCCATGAGGACTGTCTTGGTGTTTTCCATGTTTCTCTGAGCACTGAAAATATCATAAACTGGTACTCAATAAATTAACAGGTAAAATAAGGGAATCAGCATCCATAGTGGTTACTCTTTGAATTTCTCTGAAAGAAAAATCATACAGCAACTAGAATACTGAACACAAGCACACACACAATATCTACAAAACTAGTGGGTGAAAAGGCGATCCCCCTTACAAATTTCCAACTATGAGCAGTCATATGGTCACCACAAGACCTATGTTTTATCAACTATTTATGGAAGACTCAGAGAAGGCAAAAGTTATTTCCACCAGGCTTGAATGCCAGAGAACCCAGATACTGTCAATAGGTACACTTTTCCTTAAGGAGTCCCCACTAATGAAAAAAAAAAACCTTATGGATCAATATTAGAATAGCATTAGAAGCCACAAGGATTCTGGAAGATCAGATAGTTCAAGTCAAATCAACACCAGAAAATAATCAAATATCTTTTAAACAAAATCCTACAGAGAAGAAACTGCTGGGAACAGACTCCTAATTGAGAGTATCTAATAATATCTGGTGTGGTGCTGTGGGAATAAGCACTGGAATACAAGGTCAGTTTGAACTGCAAGGTCAATGGTTCAAACTTACAAATCGCTCCTCGGAAACCCTATACACGGTTATCACTATGAGTCAGAACTGACTCTATAACACTTAAAAACAACAACAATAATAGTGACTCTGGAATGCTGGTGTGGTACTGTACATAAACTGCTAACCACAAGGTCTACAATTCAAACCTACCAGCCACTCCTTGGAAACCATATATAGGGTCACTATGAGTTGGAACTGCTTGACAGCACTCAACAACAACAATAATGCCTCTAGCTGTGAGGAAACATTAGAAACATGAGAAGGAGAATGTTCAGATAAAAGTGAAAGGGGAAAATAAAAAGTAAATTTAAAAAGGTAGGTCTAATAGAAAAAAGACAATCCTAGGAAAGTTTCCCTTTCCCATTCTCTTTTCTTAGAGTAGAAGAAACTACATCTTAAATATGAGCCATATTTATAATTTGTATCCTGTATAAAGTTATTATAATAAAAACTAGAATTATTTGCATACTGCCACTTCAAATAATGAAGGCTTATCAAAAAGACATGGTAACAAAACAGAGAAAACTATATAAAAATGGCTAAAAAATTTAAGATGGTTATATAAGATGTGAAAGAAGAACATAACAAAGAGGCAGAAAACTTAGGCCTGAGGTCACTGAACTAAAAGTAGATTTGAAAAAGATTTAAGGTTAAAAATAAAAGTGAAAAGAATAATTTCAGAAACAAAAACTTGAGTGGAAGTAATATATTGTTACGATATCTCAAGTTGGTTCTGACTCATAGTGTCCCTTTATAGGGTTTCTGAGGCTGTATTTCTTTGCAGCAACAGAAAGCCTCATCTTTCTTCCTCAGAACGGCTGTTGGACTCGAACTGCCACAGTCAATTGCATATTGTACAAAGCCACTGCACTCCCAGAAATACTAATAAGAGTAAATAAATATCATGAATAACTCCATATTAGATATGCTGGACATGTTGTACAAGATCTCTTCAAAGTGTTAAAGAGCAAAGATGTCAGTTTGAGGACTAAGGTGTGCCTGACTCAAATCATGGTATTTTCAATAAACTCATTTGTATGTGAATGTTCGACAGTGAATAAGGAAGACCATAGAAGAATTGATGCATTTGAATTATAATGTTGAAGGAGAATATTAAAAGTACCATGGACTACCAAAAGAACAAACATGTTTGATGAAGTACAGCCATGATAGCCAGACTTCGTTGCTCATACTTCAGACATATTGTCAGGAGAGACCAGTCCCTGGAGAAGGATATCATATTTGGTAAAATGGAGGCTCAGAGAAAAAGAGGGAGATACAAAACTAGATGGATTGGTGGAGTGGCAGCAGCAACGGGTTCCAATGTAGCAATGACTGGGCAGTTTCGTTCTGTTGTGCATAGGGTCACTATGAGTCAGTACCAACTCAATGCCACCTAACAACAAAAACAGCAATAACAGACATCAACACTGGAGGGAATTCTTTCAAAAAGAAAAAGGCAGAGAAGGAAGAAAAGAGAAGGAGATGGAAAAGGAGAGGTTAACAGGGGAGAGATCAATTGAAAAAGACAAGCAAAACATTCCCAAAGATAAAACAAATGGCCAGAGCAAATACAGTTGGTCCTCATGATTTACAAATTTGCCTACTGGCTAAAATGTATTTATAACTAAAAATCAATACTTGCAGTACTTTCCTAATCTCTTGTGGACATATGGACTTGCCCAGAACAGCAAAATATTTGAGTTACTTGACTCAAAATCCCCAACTAAAGTTAGACATGGCAGCAATGCTCTGCCTTCTTGATTCAGATCTCATACTATCATTTTGCATTATATTTAGTACCACATTTTTGCTTTGTCACATTTTTTTGTGGGTTTTTTTTTTTGGATAGTTAATTCTATGTTTAAAAAGCTCCCTTGTCAAAATCCTGGCGGCACAATGGTTTAGCACTCATCTGGTAAATGAAAGCTCCCTGATTTGAACCCAGAGGCTCTATGAAAGAAAAGAGAAGGTTATGGCCTATGAAACCTACAGAGTGGCTCAACACAGCAAGAGTACTGTGCTTTATGAGTCAGGGCACATATTGTGCAAAAATTGTGCAAAAATTCTACTTAGTTTTACATTTGTTAAATAAGCTTTCTCAGGCATAAGTGTTAGTGCCATTGGCAAGAATTCATTAGCTAGCAAATCAATAATATGTATTAAATAAGATACTCTTAATAAAAATACAAATAAAACAAGTTCATGTGTTGATTGGTTGATGAAAATGTGGCCAGAGATTCACAAGGACCTTATTCTGTGTTTCCTCTGGGAGCAATGATCAGTGCTTGCCAATTCAGTTTTCCCAGCAACTTTTTGGAATGCAACTACTGTTGATAATAGAAATCAGCTGTATAAAAAATTATATATTTTCAATGACCTGAAATGGACAAATTTTCTGAAACATACCAACTACCAAAGTAAATTCAAGAGGAGAGAGATAGTATAGAGTTTATCCTACACATATTAAAAATGTTAAATTGATAGTTTAAAACATATACACACACTAATTTTAAATGAGAAATAAATATTACTAACTTCATAGAAAATCTTCCATCAATTTATAGTTCCTAATTTATTCAATGAGATCAGCAATATACTGAATCAGAAACCATGCAGACACTGCAAGGAAGGAAAACTATATAAAAGATCAACATGCCTCATAAACAAAGATGTTAAAATTCTAAAGAAAGCTGTAGTCAATCAAGTTCAACAATACATAAAAAAGCTAAGACATCATGAACAGTGGAACTTACCTAAAAAATGCAAGATTATACTATCATTCAAAAATGAATCAGAATCTATTTCTATACTCTGTATTCCATTGGTTTATCAGTCTGCATTCATTCCGATATTATACTGTTAGCAATCTTTGCTTTGCTCTTCTTTTTCAAAATAGCTTTAGCTATTCACGGTTCTTTGAATTCCTATATGAATTTTAGATTGTGTGTCAGTTTATACCAGAAAGCCTGCTGATTTTTTTGAATCAGTTTCATTAACTCTATAGTCCAATTAGGAAGAATTGGCATTTTAACAATATTGAGTCTTCTGAATCATGAACAAGGTAACTCTCTTCATTTATTGCAATGGCAGTTCAGTTGAAAAAGGATATCCTTTTCAATGAATTATGTTGGAAAACTGAATGTACACATAGAGAAAAATGAAATTAAATTTACACTTTACAATATTAACAGTGAACTACCAGAAATGCAAGCTTGATTCAGAAGAGTATATGGAACTAGGGATATCATTGCTGATGGTAGATAGATCTTAACTGAAAGTAGATAATATCAGAAAGATCTTGACTTGTGCTTTACTTCTCTATGCAAAGGCTTTCAGGTGTGTGGATCATATAAACTATGGGTATTCCAGAATACTGTGCTCCTAAGGAACCTGCACAAGAGGCAGGGGTTAGGCTAAAACAGGGGGATACTGAATTACTTAAAATCAGGAAAGGTGTGTACCAGGGTTGTATCCTTTCATCATACTTATTCAATCTATATATGTTGAGCAAATAATCTGAAAGGCTGGATAACATGAAAACGAAGGTGGTATAAGGATTGGAAGAAGACTCATTAGCAACCTTGATATGCGGATGACATAACTTTGCTTGCTGAAAGTGAAGAGGACTTAAAATACTGCTGAAGGTCCAAGGATACAGCCTTCAGTATGTATTGCACCTCAATGTAAAGAAAACAAAAGTTCTTACAACTGGACCAATAAACAACTTGAAATGAAGAAAAGTCCGAGACTTCATTGTGCTTGGATCCACAATCAATACTCATAGAAGCAAGAGTAAAGAATTCAAATGGTATATTACATTAGGCAAACCTGATGCACAAGACCACTTTAAAGTGTCAGAAAGCGAATATATCAGTTTAAGGAATAAGGTGTGCCTGATCCAAGTCATGGTGTTTTCAGTCACCTCATATACATGTGAAAGTTGAACAATGGATAAAGAATACCATAGAAGAATCAAAGTATGTAAATTATGGTATTGGAGAAGACTATTTAAAGTGGCAGCATCTATGGGCTCAAGTGTGGCAACAATTGTGAAGCTGGCCCAGGATCAGGCAATGTTTCGTTCTGTTGTGCATAGAGTCTTTATGAGTTGGTACTGACTCAATGGCACCTAAAAACAACATTCAAAGTATCATGGATTGTCAGAAGAAAAACAAATCCGTCTTTAAATAAGAATAGTCACTATGCTTCTAAGAAGCCAGGATGCTGAGACTTCATCCTTTCTACTTTGGACATGTTCTCAGGAGGGACCAGTCCCTTTAAGGACATTATACTCCTTATCTAATTACCACATAAGTTCCTCCTTCCAGTTCTAGTTGACATTTAATAGTTATATTTACTACATTCTCAAAGATGAAGATATACATAAAAGAAAATAATATTGTATAATTACTGAATATGAAAGGAAGCCATACACACAAAATGGTCAGGATTTTAAATTCAGAAACCCATACTATGTGCCAGCATTCTGCCAAATAAGACCTTAGGTAAGTCATTCACATCCCAGGAAAACAACAAGGAAAAAAAATATGAAAATACACTTCAAAGCACTTGTAAAATGTAAAGTTACCTATATAGATTGGCTGTAGACAATATTATTACAGAAACAAAAAGGAAAAACAGAGTAAAGTATAATGTGCACTAGTTTAGACACACATATAAATAAAAACTAAGAAAAAATACACATGTAATGATCAAACTGAAATAGAAAAGTCAAAACACTGGGCAAATTTTGGTAAAAATGCCAAAAGAATTAAAAGGTAGAAAGACATATCCCTATTGCATTAATACCACCACAAAATTACAGAAGACTTTAATTCAATATTTTATTCCACATAAAAAAGAATAATATTTAACACTTCTCTTG
>NW_006408751.1:3033051-3037755 GCF_000296735.1 Chrysochloris asiatica
TTCTCGAGCTGATCTTTGAAATTTTCTGTTCAGATCTTGGACCTCTTCAATTCTTCCATTTGCTTTAGTGCTAAAAATAATTGTTCCCTCATAATTTTAACACTGCACATTCCTTCAACATCTATGACTTTTGAAGAATGTGATAAATACAGATTCAGAGGGGAAAAAAAAAAGTGTTTGGAAATGAAAAAAAGAATTAAGATGGTAACATAAGCATTTGAGTTATATTAGGAAGGAAGAAAGTAGAATGCCAAGTTACCTAATCATTGGAATTAAGCTATTCTTTAAAATAAGAAGTGGCAGCTTAGATCATTCAACATTCAATGTTAAAGTTGGCAGATTGTCTACTCTAAGGGTTGGTGGTGGAGCAGGGAACTTAATGTGGTAATTAGAGAACTGTTAATTCTTAAGATTTTTTTTCAAGTAGAAAATACTTCAAATACTAATAAATTTGCTTATAATGTAGCTTCAAAGTGATCCATTTTCAAAATCAGCTAGAAACTAATCTAAAAGACTCACCCAACAAAGACTCTTAAAAATCACTAGAAAGTGTTGATGTTCTTATTATTCTAATTTTCATTTTGAGCTTAAAAGTTGTTACTGTCATTTAAAAAGTCAACAAACTGATTGGGTCTTCACCCAAACCCAGTGTACAACATCAAGCTCCCTTTTTGGAAAGACTTCACTTAAATGTGTGAAATTAATACTTGTTATGGAGCTGAGGGCTTGGGTACTTTCAAAGCCTACTTGTTTCCTTGAGTAATGCCTTGCAACACAAATGAGTTTAGTATTTCAAGAGCAGACACTAGGGGAAGCGGTGAGCCTGCCAGTTGAGTAACAGACACCAGCATGTCATCATGTCTTACAAAGACCACCTTTGTGGACTGCATTCTTTTCCCATCAGGCTATACTACCCTGACCTCTGGTGTGTTTTTAGTTTCCAAAGAATGCCGATCCTCTCTAAATGATCTATTGAAAATTGAGTGGTGAAGCACAAATTAAAAGTGAAGAATGTTATTTAGCAATCAACATAATTATTTTATGCAAAGTCACGTTTCAGTTTTTTAAAGATGAGAAAGCCAGATCATACTGTATCTTAATATTTTTTTGTGTTTTCTGGAAACTCTTTTAAATTCCTCTTTTCCTAAGTTAGTGGGTGCAGAGAAAGAAGGGAGATGGGAATGATATTTTGATATGAAATAGCTTTTCAAAATAAAATCTCAATTAAAAAGAACAAATATTGAACTCAATCTCTGCAATGTCCAGACCCTTTCAAAAGGAACTAGCTTAACCTCAGGAAATTATATAAGCAAACACAGCTATTGGATTCACTTTTTACTAAAATTCAACCCAGGCAAGTATATTAAAGTCAACACTATGCATAGTTATACATTCTGGGCATGTACACACAATCATTTTTAATAAGACATAAGTAAAATTTTGGAGTCTTGGTGTGATGCTGTGGGTTAATGTGCTGGACTGCAAAGTAAGTTTGAACTATAAGGTTGGCAGTTCAAACTCACCAGCTGCTCCTCAGCTAATGTAGTGTGTGCTAAGCTGCAGAAAGGATGAGTTTATGTGATTTCTAATGTTATCCAAGATCCTGACAATAAAGTTTTATGATAGTATATTAAATATTACAGTTCTAGAGCACTCGTAGGGTCGCTATGAGTCGAAACCGACTCCATGGCACATAACAACAACAACAAACAAGAGCACTCTGCCCAATTACTGACCACTCAACTCTGATCCTTAAGACCCCAAACATTTCAAAGTAGAACTATGCTCCATAGGGTTTTTAATGTATGATTTTTAGAAAATTTCTACGATTTTCTCTGAGGTGCTACTGAGTGGACACGAACCTCAAGTCTTCTGGATAGCAGCCAAACCCTTAAACTTTCCCATAATTCAAAGACAGAAAAAGTAAGCCCTAATAATTGTTGCTGTTTGTTATTGTTTTAGGTGCCATTGAGTCAGTTCTGACCCATAAATCCAACTCCCTGTGTAAAACAGAAAGAAACACTACCAGTCTTATGCCATCCTCACATTTGCTGCTATGCTTGAACCCATTATTGTTGCTGCCACTGTGCCAATCCATCTTGTTGTGGGGTCTCCCTCTTTTTCACTGTCCCTCCACTTTACTAAGTATGATGCCTTTCTCCAGGGACTGGTCTTTCCAGACAACATGCCTGAAGTATGAGAGACGAAGTCTGGTCATCCCTGCTTCTAAATAGCGTTCTTTTTCGACTTCCTTCCAACACAGATTTGATTATTCTTCTGGCACTCCATGGAACATTTAACATTCTTCTCCAACACCATAACTCAAATGCATCCATTCTTCTACAGTCTTTCTTCCTTACTCACTGTCCAACTCTCAAATGCATATGAGGCTATTGAAAATACCATGGCTTGGGTAAGGTGTACTTTAATCTTTAAACTGACATTTTTGCTTTAAATAGATCTTGTGCAGCAGATTTGCCTAATGCAATATGTCCTTTGATTTCTTGATGGCTACATCCATGAATGTTGCTGGTAGATCCAAGCAAAATGAATTTTTTCACAACTTTTTTTTTTCTCCATTTAGCATGATGTTATTTAAGGTCCAGTGGTGAGGATTTTTGTTTTCTTTACATTGAAGTGTAACCCATACCAAGTATTGTGGTTCTTAGATCTTAATCAGTAAATATTTTCAGCCCACTTCAGTTTGAAAAAGCAAGGTTGTACTATCTGCATATTACAGGTTGTCAATGACTCTTTATCCAATCCTGATACCATGTTCTACTCCATTCAGAAGCACCTCAGAGAAAATCCTGATACCATGTTTTCCAGTTTCTCAGATTATTTGATCAGAATAAAGATTGAATAAGTATAGTAAAACACTACAACACTGGCACACACCTTTCTTGATTTAAAAATGTTCAGTGTCTTCATGTTCTACTTAAATGGCTGCGTTTTTGATAATGATATTGTCTGATAATATCCACATTCTGTTGGGTCATCTGTCTTTGGAATAGGCACAAATATGGATCTATTACAATCAGTTGGCCTGGTAGCTGACTCCTAAATTTCTTAGTTCAGATGAATGAGTTACTCCAGTGTTGCATTAGTTTATTGAAAGATTTCAATTTGTATTTCATCAAATCCTGGAGCATTGGTATTTGCCAATGCCTTCAGTACACCATGAATTTCTTTCAGTAACATTGGCTCTTGATTATATGCTACCTCCAATCATGGTGCCATATTATCTTTATATAATCCAGCATCGAGATTACTTGCACAGCAAACTGATTGAAAAAGTATTGTGAAGACTTCAACCTTGGCACACACCTTTCCTGATTTTAAACCATTCAGTATTTCGTTGTTCTGTTTAACAACTGCCTCTTGGTCTATGTATAGGTTCCTGATGAGCACAATTAAATGTTTTGGCACACCTATTCTTCTCAATGTTATCCATAGTTTGTCATCATCCACAAAATCAAAAGTCTTTGCATAGTCAATAAAGTACAAAAAACATGTCTCTGAAATTCTCTGCTTTCAGACAAGATCCATCTGATGTCAGCAGTGATATCCTTCATTCTACATCTTCTTCTGAATCTGGCTTAAAATTCTAGTATTTCTTTGTCGATGTAATGTTGCAACCATTTTTAAGTTATTTTCAGAAAATTTTTACTTGTTTGTAACATTAATGATATTATTTAATGTTTTTCCATTTTATACAGTCAACTCTCTTTGGAATGGACACAAACATTGATCTCTTCCAAGAGGTTGGCTAGGTAGTGTCTTGCAAATTTCTTAGACTAGATTAGTGAACACCTGGAGTGATACATCAGTTTGTTGAAATATATCAATTTATATTCATTCAATTCCTGGAGCCTTGCTTTTGCAAAGGCCTTCAGTTCAGTTTGAACTTCTAACCTCAGGGCCATCTAATCTTGACCATACAGTAAGTCTTGAAATGGCAGAACATCTACTGTTTGTTTTTGGTGACTGTGTATACCTTCTACTTTCTTTTGATGCTTTCTGTATCATTCAATATTTTGCCTATAGAATCCTTCAATATTGAAAGTTGAGCCTTGACTTTTTTGTCTGTTCTTTCAGCTTGAGAAATGCTGAGATTGTTGCTCCTTGCTGATTTTCAAACTCTAGGTATTTGTACATTTATTTATAATACTTGATTTTGTCTTCTCTAGCTGCCCCTTTAAAAATTTCTGTTTGGTTCTTTTAGTTCATCATCTCTTCCATTTGCTTTAGATTCTCTAGGCCCAAGAGTAAATTCCAGAGTCTCTTGTCATCCATTTTGTGTTTACTTTCTTTCCTCTCTTTTTAATTACCTTTTGCTTTCTTCCTGTATGATGTTCTTGATGTGATCCCACAGTTCTTTTGCTCTTTGGCCATTAGTGTTAAATCTGTTCTTGGAGATCGTCTCTAAATTCAGGTGGAATATGTTCAAGGTTATATTTTGGCTCTTGTGGACTTGTTTTAATTTTCTTCAGCTTTAGCCTTAACTTGCCTATGAGCAATTGATGGATGCTTTACAGTCAGACCCTGGCCTTGTTTTGGCTAATGATATGGAACTTTTCCACAACCTTTTCCTACAGTTGCAGTCAATTTGATACTTGTGTAGTCTATCTGGTGAGGTCTATGTGTATAGTTACTTTTATGTTGTTTTAAAAAGTACATTTGCAATGAAAAAGTCATTGTTGT
>NW_006408751.1:3040955-3048804 GCF_000296735.1 Chrysochloris asiatica
TTCCCTGTAGACGCATGGATATTATCCTACCACAGATAGCGTTGTGCCTCATGACTGATCTGGATATGTTCTTTTTGATGATGAATGCAACACCATTGTTCTTCAATTTGTCATTTCTGGCATAGTAAACCATGTGGTTTTCAGATTCAAAATGGCCAGTACCAGTCCATTTCAGCTCACTAATGCCTAAGATATCAATATTTATGCATTCCATTTCATTTTTGACAACTTCCAATTTTCCAGAGTCCTACCTCGTACATTCCATGTTTTGATTTTCAATGGTTGTTTACAGCTGTTTCTCTTCATTTTGAGTTGTGCCTCTTCAGCAAATGAAGCTTCTGTGGACTTTTCTCCCATGAGCCTAACTACATTCACGTCATCATCTACTTTGAGAAGGCAGTTCTTCCCCAGTCACATTTTGAGTTCCTTCCAACCTGAGGGGCTCATTTTCCGGCACTGTATCTGACAGTGTTTCTCTGCTATTCATAAGGTTTTTAGTGACTGAAGATTTGGAAGTAGTTCGGAAGTTTACTATGTATGGTATGATAAATTGTAGAATGGTTTGTATTCATCATCAAAAAAAGTATTTCAAGACCTATCTTGAAGTACTATGCTGCTTGTGATATTTTAATCACCACCTACTTTTATTGTTATTGCTGTTAAGTGTTCTCAAGTCAGTTCTGACCCATAGTAACCCTGTACAGGGTTTCCAAGAAATAACTGTTGAGCTTGAACCACTGACTTTGCAGTTTAAACCAACTTTGCAGTCCAATGCATTAACCCACCAGGACCCCACATGCCTATGTTATTGTTTTTGTTGTTAAGTCCCATGAAGTTGTTTCTGACAGCAACCCTGTATAGGGTTTCTAAGGAGCAGCCGGTGGGGACTCCTTGTGTGGTTCTGGAGCAATGGATGTGAATTATAAGGTTGTCAGCTCAAACCCACCACTGGGAGGCCAATAACTTTTTCTGTAGCAATCTCCAAGCTGCCCTCTGGGCCTGAAAGTGTTCTTCCCAGGAATGAGCACCCTGACCGCATCTGTCTTCTGAACTGTTTCAAACTCCTTCAGGGATCAGGTTTCTTGAATCCTTTTTTTCAGTTTCTCTTTTGTTTATTTCCATCCCTTCTTCTTCTTTCTCCTTCATTATATTTTCTCTTAGTTTTTTTTCCCTCCCTTTTTTCTGTGTGTTTTTTTTTTTTCTCCTCCTTAGATTTACTTATTGTATTTTCTTCTTTTTTTTCTATTCCCTTGTTTTCATTTTACTTCCTCCCCTTTTGGTTTTAGTTACTACACTATTTTTTTTCTTTCTGTACTTTTTGCCTGCCTTTCCCAACACTTATTTCAGTTCTTCATTATCTTCTCTTTAACTGTTCCTTGTTTAATTTCTCTCTCTTTTTGTTGTGCTTCTACTCTGTGGGAGACAACAACTGTTTCCATACCTCCCAGTCACATCTATATTTTCTTTAGCCACACTTACTGGGTGAGAGCCACTACCCAGTTTGATCAATAGACAATAGCCAACACCAGTAAAATTCAATTGTTCTACATAAACAGCAAACAGAGAACTGTGCACATATTCAAATTCTGTATCACACCCACTAAGATCCAGGAAGTGAGGACCTAAGAACACATTTTTAAAAAATTATCAGTTAAACAAAAGTACAACAATACCACAATGTCTCAGAGAAGGCAGACAATTTCAGCTCACCCAAAGAAACAAGACAGAGTGGGTCAAAGAGGCAACCAAAATGCCAAGCTAAAAGACCTTTTTGAGGAAGACATGGTATTGAAACTACCTGGTAAGGAATTCAAAAGAATGATATTGAGTTACTTTCAAGGGATTAAAAGAAAGATCAAGAAAGCTGCAAAGAAAATTAAGGAAAGAATAGACAAAACTTTAGAAGAATTCAGGGAAACACTACAAGGATAAACTAACAAAATGAAAATTTAAAAAGAAGCCCAAAAGATTAAGATTAAGATTTCAGTATTAGATAATACATTGAAAAGACAAAGGAGTAGAACTTAATCAAGGGATGGCCAAATTCTAATCTGTTAGAGGAACAATCAGAAAAAAAATTGAACAAAATAACCAAATAAAGGCTAAGTACTATGTGGAACACTATCAAGAGGAATAATTTACAAGGATTCAGAATTCTAGAATAGGAATAGAGCAAAAAAAAAAGCATAGAGAAAATTGTAAACAGGATTATTGGAAGAAAACTTAGCTATCATTATTAAACATGAGAAGATATGCATTCAAGAAGTTGAGTGAACCCCAAACAGGATAGACACCAAAGGAAAATCTCCCACACATACCATAATACAACTCTCTAAAACCAATGATAAGAAAAGAATCCTGAGAGCAGCTAGGGAAAAGTTACCACAAAGGAGAACAAGTAAGATTAAGCTTTGATTTCTAATCAAAAACCATACAAGCAAGAAGGTAATGGGATGACATATATATAAATACATATAACTCTGAAAAAAAAAGAAAATTACTAACCAAGAATTATATATTCAGCAAAATTGTTCCTCAAATATGATGGGAAAATCAGAACATTTCCAAATATGCAGAAATTAAAAGAATTTTGAAAAACCACACCAATATTGCAAAATATTTTAAATAAGTTCTTCAAACAGATTAGGAAACAGTAGGGAACCACCTGAAATTAACATATAATGACACTACTCAGAAGTCAACCCAGATATAGAAGTATCCTAAGTAAAACAAATCTACAAGCCTGAAAATAGGGGACCAGAATTATCAGTTTGCTATGAAAACAATTATTAAGTAAAAAGAGGAAATGGAGATGTAGTTAAGTAGATTTCAAAGAAGAATAGATCATTTTAAAACTTGGGAAGAAATTAATGCATGTGTTACTTGGTTGAAGGGTAAGGCAATATGCAATTGAATAAGCATGCAGGCTGAACAGGTGTGGGAGGTAGAGTAGGAGTATACCCACATATATGAAGGTTTGACAAAAGATATTTGTACATAGGTATTTAAGTTTGTTGCAAATAAATTAAGGTATGTGAGGAGCACTCAGAGTGTAATGTTTTGAAAACTTCTTAGACATAACCAAATACTTTTAGAGAATTAGTCACTGGGGCTGGGGACTCACAACCATAGTCTCAGAGAACACCAAGGTCAACTGACAAAGACAATGTTCTACATCCTACTTTGGTGAGTAGTAGCTGTGGTCTTTAAAACATATGAGTGGCCTTCTAAGGTGCAACTATTTATCTCTCCTTGTGTGTAAAAAAATAGAGTGAAGAAAACAGAACATACACGGAAACAATTTGACTAATGGGCCAGGAGAACATCAGTGTTGATCACCCTGAGACCAGAAAAACTAGATGGTGACCAGTTACTATACCAACTGCACTAAAAGTGATTAACATTAAGTGGTCCAGGAAAGAGTGGGAGAAAAATATGAAACAAAATTCAAAATCATTAACGATACCAAGCTTACTATTTACATAGAGACTGGTGGAATCCCTGGGACTATGGCTCTTACTCACCCTTCAGGTCTGGAACTGAGCACATTCCTATGGCTCAATTTTCAGCCAAACAATAAATTCATAAAGACAATATTTACACTAATGAGCTATGTACATCTTAGAATAATCAACCATTTGAGATCAAAAGAACAGCACTTAGCCACAGATGAAGTTTAGAAGTGTTAGAAATGAAGGATTTGAAACAGGAAGTATAGGAAGGAAGGAAGATAAGTCATATTACATTTAGGGGATTACAATCAGTGAGATAAAAAAAAAAAAATGTGTATGGACTGTAAAACCTGATGATCTTCTTTCTAAATCATCACAAATAAAAAGTAAAAAAAAAAAAAAAAATCCATAGAAAAATTTCATGATCTTTTATTTCCATTTTTCCATGAACTTTTTGAAGCATTCTAGTATATATCTCAGAATGAAAGGAGGGGGTGAAAAAGTCTTTATGTTGAAAAACTGATGACTGATTATTCTCAAATATGTTTAATTCATAACTCTTTACCATGTGCCTACAATATAGTAGGCACTCTTTGGCAATACTAATATACTAGCAAAGACTCTATATTAAGGATACAGTATTTGGCAAATTGTTGTTTATTATAACACTGAGACTATTTGAGGCACAATTATCAATATGCACTAGTGGCCTTCTGGTGTGACACTGTAGGATCAGTAATGGACTGTGAAACACAAGATTGGTGGTTCAAATCCACCAGTTGTTCCTTGGAAACCCTATACAGTATTGCTATGAGTCAGAACCAACTTGACAGCACTTAACAACAACAACTATGCATTGGACATAAATTCTCACAGTAACTCTATGGATCAAGTGTCATGATTGTTTTCCATTTTCAGATAAGTGACCCAAGACACAGGAGGAATTAAATAACTTTTGAAAAGCCATGCAGATAGTTTAGAAAGTGGATTGAGATCTCCTGGTTCAAGAGAATTTCTTTTCACCATTAAATACTGTAGTATAAATTTGCTTAGTGGTAATGAGAAAACTTTTTCATATATGTGGTTAATGTGAAAGGCATATTTTAGACTACTATATAGTTTATTCTGTGGCGTAGTCAAAAGTTTTTCTACAAAACAATCACACATTTGTCAAACTTCCAAAAGAAATATCTATTTGATAAAGTATTTTTCTCTGAATTATCAGTTTAGCATTATTCATTTTAAACCTTCAACAATCCAAAGTACTCATACAAACACTATAATTAGTTTTAATTTCCCTTTGTGAACCTAAAATAAAAAGAGGGTAACCGATATTTTGGTGCTGAGAATTTCACTCTACCAAAAGCAATTAAACACTTTTCTTTAGTAACTTAAAAGGGCATTTGATAATTGTAAAGAACTAAAATTCTGATTGCTCCTGTCTGGAAAGGTGGTTTTATGAATTGAATTTCCTGTTACATGTTTTACAAATAAATTCTACCTCTCAGATTTAGATGATGCTTATTTCTGTGTGGTTTTAGTCTTCTGGCCCTTGAAAGAAGATTCTAAGATTATGATTACAAAGAGCTCCACAACTCTCTTTACTTGCATGTGAAATGACATCTGGTTACAGTGGATTTCTTAGTTTAAGAAATGCCTCTCAGTCAGTTTCTTTTATTTCCTAAGTTGAGTTTTTCTTCTCTAAAAAAAATGTTTTATTATTCTACACCATTTCCCCTCCTTTTCATACATATTATAAAATATTTCTCCTTCCATTGTAAACATTTAAAATGTATTTTTATCATACATCCTTTGGTTTAAACCAGTCTTGCAGTCTAGTGTTTAACCTATGGTGCCATACCAGGACTCTTACTGTTGTTGTTAAGTGCCATCCAGTTGATTCTGACCCATAGCGAAGTTTTATAGGGTTTCTGAGGAGCAGCTGGTGAGCTTGAACTACCGATCTTGCAGTTCAAATGGCTTTTCAGCCTGGCACATTAACCCACAGCGCCATACCAGGACTCCTGTCAATTCAGGTCTACCTTATAGTAACTCTATACTCAACAGGATGAAATACTGCCCTGCCTGTCCTGCATCATCCTCAGGGTTGTTGCTATGCTTGTTGTTATTGCAGCAACTTTGTCAATATATCTTAATGAGGGTATTTTGTGTGTGTGCTGATCCTCCACTTTATCAAGCACGATGTCTTTCTCCAGGGACAGGTCCCTCCTAATAACATCAAAAATACGTGAGACAAGTCTCATCATGTTTGCTTAGTAGCAATTCAGTTCTTCTTCCAATACAGATTTGTTCCTTCTTGTGGCAGTTCTTGGTATATTCAATATTGTTCCACAACATAATAGTTCAAATGCATGAATTCTTCTCTGGTCTTCCTTATTCATTATCTAACTTTCACATGTATATGTGTGATTTGGTGAAAATATCCTTACACATGTGCAACAATGCTAATAATGATTAATTGCAGATTTTTAATACATACATGCAAACCTCCTAAAGTCTAATTCCATTTGGGTTTTTCCATGAAAATTTTTCAAGCTCTTATTGCTTTCTGAGAATTCACTTTATGAACATTGACAAGACAGTTACTAAGCTTTAATTTGGCATGAATTAATTTTTCTCATATCCATACAAGGAAAGTTAGTTGTGCAGATTATACAAGCTCAAAGTCATAACATATGAAATTAAGTTACTCTAAGGAGATGTATAAGAAAGAATAACTATTTTCAACAAAAAGAACAAAAACACACTATGCTGTTGAAATGATTCCAACTCATAGCAAACCTTTAGGGTAGAGTAGAACTTATCCATATATTTTCTGAGTCTGGAAGTCTTTATGAAAGAAGAAAGCCTCAGGTTTCTCCTGCAGAGCTGCTAGTGGGTTTGAACTGCCAACCTTATGGTTAGCAGTCCAATGCTTAACCCACTATGCCACCAGGCAAAAACAAATGAAAGGGCAAATCTGGTTAACTGGTGCTTAATGAAAAAATAGTCAATTGTTTAATTTTTTTTCCATGCTATAAATGCTATTATTGGTAAGCATGTCCCACCCAAGTAAAACTTTATATGAAATCATGTTAATCATCTTTAAAATAAATTCGAGGAACTGAGCGATATGCCCCTAATTTAAAAAATGGATATGTTTTTATGCTTAACTATTTTTTTTAAATTATAAATGAGATTTTAAATGATGTTATGGAAATTCTGGCAAAATTATAGAACTAGACAGACATGCAACCAGACCCTCTACATTGAAGATCAAATGAAATAAATGCAGAAACAAATACAATGAATATTGATTAAGAGAAGAACCTGAATAAAAGCACAAGCAAGGAGACAGATGGAGTAAAGACACAGAAGGAGCAGGTCAATCGTCAACTAGCCTGACACAGCACAGCCACTTGGAATTTTTGAAAGCAGTATTCAATCAATAGGGACAGTAGCCTCATAATCAGCTCTGCTGACTCAGAACCACACAAGCATCCTCACTGGTGGCTGGCAAAAAGGTACCATCCTCCTCTTGTTCCCCCAAATCTGCTTGTGACCAGAAACATGGCCATCCTCACCTTCATACAGTGTGGATAGTGACATGTCCCCCTGAACAACCCCTCTTCTGCTTGAAGTTGGAAGTGTATCCTCATGGTCAGGTACTGAATGTATGCTGCACATGCATCTGGGGCATTTGTTCTCTGCCTCTTTATACCAGCAGAACAGGCATTTCTGGAAGGGCATCTGTCCACAAACCACCTGTGGGTGGGCTGGAGTTTGTTCTGTGATCAGATGCTCTGAATCCAGACTCCCGCTGAGCCAGCAGGAACTCTTTCTGAGTCCAGGTGCTCTAACCCCAGTCATCCTCAGAGGTCACAAAACTCCTTCTGAGATAAGATGTCAGTCCCCAGCTACACTCGGGCCTGTAAGAACTCCATCCTGAACACGGTGCCCTAATCCAAGTCACCCTTCACAAGAGGGAGCAGTACTATTTTGAGTGCCCAGACCTCATCTAGTCTTCTCCTTTCTGTGCCACCTCCAAATGGATTCCAAAGAGACTCTGAAACTTGCTCTCCAGTGTACAGATGCTAAAGCAAAAGAAAGAAATGAGGAAGTCCAAGAGCTGAACAGAAAATTTCAAAGATCAGCTCAAGAAGATAAAACCAAATATTATAATAAAAATGTGCAAAGTTTGGAATCAGAAAACCAAAAAGGAAGAACATGCTCAGCATATCTCAAGCTAGGGGAACTGAAGAAAAAAATCAAGCCTCGACTTTCATTATTAAAACACTCTCTGGGCAAATTATTGAATGATGCAGAAAGCATCAAGAGAAGATGGAAGGAATACACAGAGTCATTGTACCAAAAGGAAATGGTTAATGTTCAACCGT
>NW_006408751.1:3050269-3065253 GCF_000296735.1 Chrysochloris asiatica
AGGATCAGACATTGTTTAGTTATACTGTGCATAAAGTCGCCATAAGTTGGTGCCGACTCGATGGCACCTAAAACAACAACAATGCTATCAGAGCTGGAAGTTTTGACACCAGTATTTTGAGTGCCAATAGGGTCACTCATGGTAGATTGATTTCAGCTGAGCTTCCAGACTAAGACAGACACCGATGTAGGAGAGGCAGACTACTTCCAAATGTTTTGTTGTTGTCATTGTTGTTAAGTGCCATCACTTAACAGCTTAATCATTTCTGACTCATAGTGACCCTGCATAGCATTTCCAGGGAGCAGTTGGTGAGCTTGAACCACTGATGTTGTAAAGGACTTTTCAGTCCAGCACATTAACCCATAGCACCACACTAGGCTCCAAAAAACTAATGAACATCAGTGAAACACTGTCAGAAAACACCAGAATATTGAATACTGAGCATGATGTATAGCACCAGAATATTTTCAGACATAGTGCTGAAAGATGAGCCCCTCAGTTTAGAAGGAACCCAAAATTACAATACAAAAAGAGCTGCCTTGTTGACCATGATGATGCAAATGGAGTAAAGCCTCAAGGATATTTATTTGCTGATTAGGCACAATTCAAAATGAGAAGAAACAACTGTAAACATCTACTAATAATTGGGTCATAAAATTTACAAAGTATGAATTCCAAATATAAATGAAATTGGCAGTTGTCAAAAATGAAATAGAGCAGATAAACATCAAATCTTAGCCATTAGTGAACTGAAATACACTGGTATTAGCCATTTGAATCTGACAATCACATGGTTTACTATGACTAGAATGACAATTGAAGATGAATATGGTCACATTCAATATCAAAACAACATTTCTAAAATCTATCTAGAGGTATAATGCTGTCTTTGATAGGATAGTATCCATATACCTAAAAGGAAGTTCAATTAATACAACTACAATTCAAATTTACTCATCAACCATTAAAGCCAGTAAAAATGAATTTGAAGAATAGTGGTTATGAATCAGACTGCTAACCCGAGGATCAGCAGTTCCAAACTACCAGCTGTTCTGCAGGAGAAAAATAAAGCTTTCTGCTCACTTAAAGATTTACAGCCTTGGAAACCCTGTACAGGGTCCCTATGAGTTGGAACCATGGCACATAACAACAACAACGAACATTTTCAGTCTGAAATTGATCAAACATGCAATCAAGATGTATTGATAATTACTGGTGAATGGAATGCAAAGGTTGGAAACAAAGGAGAAGGATCAATCATCGGAAAATATACACTTTTTTACAGAAATGATGCTGGATGCCACATGTTAGAATTTTGTAAGGCCAATGACTTGTTTATTGCAAATACCTTTTTAAAACAACATAAAAGATAATATACATATGGACCTCACCATTGGAATACATAAATCAAAATGAGTACATCTGTGGAAAGAGGTAGTGGAAAAGCTCCATATCATCTGCCAAAACAACACCAGGGGCAGACTGGAACAGACTTTGAACACACTGGAAAATAATTCACATTGCTTATATGTGAGTTCAGTCTGAAGGTGAAGAAAATGAAAACAAGTCCACAACATCCTAAATATGACCTTGAACATATCCCACTTGAATTTAGAGATCATCTCAAAACCAATTTGATGTATTACAATGACCAAGACCAGAAGAGTTGAGGGATGACATCAAGAACATCATACAAGAAAAAAGCCAAAAAAAAACCCAAAATGGATGCCAGAAGAGACTCTGAAACATGCTCTCCAGCATAGAGATTCTAAAGCAAATGGAAGAAATGTGGAAGTAAAGTGCTGAACAGAAAATATCAAAGGACAACTCAAGAAGACAAAGTCAAATACTATAATGATATGTGCAAAGATCTGGAGTTATAAAGTCAAAAGTGAAGAACACACATTTTTCAAATTGAAAAAAGTTAGTAAAACTTTCAAGCCTTAACTTGCAATACTGCAGGATTCTTTCAGCAAAATATTGAATAATGCATAAAACATTAAGAGAAGATGGAAGGAATACACAGAATCACTTTACCAAAAAGAAATGATCAATGGTCCACCATTTCATTTTCAAAGAACAAGGCACCAGGAATCAATGGAATACAAATTAAAATCTTTCAAATAAATGAGGTGGCAATGGAGACACTCACTCATCTATGCCAAGCAATTTGGAAGACAACTATCTGGTCAGCTGATTGGAAGAGATTCATATTTGTGCCCATTCCAAAAAGAGGTGACCCAACAGAATGCGGAAATTATCGGATAATATCTTTGATATCCCATGTTAATAAAGTTTTACTAAAGTTAATACAGAAATGGCCGCAAACATACATTGACAGAAAACTTCCAGAGGTTCAAGCCGGATTCCAAAGAAGACATGGAATGTGGTATATCATTGCTGATGTCCAATGAATCTTGGCTGAATGTAGAGAATACCAGAAAGATGTTTGCCTGTTGCTTTATTGACTAAGCAAAGGCTTTCAATTGTATAGATCATGACAAGCTATGAACAACATTGCGAAGTATGAGTATTCCTGAACACTTAATTGTGCTCGTGGGGAATCTGTACATGGACCAAGAAGCAGTTGTTCAAACAGAACATGGGAACACTAAATGTTTAAAATTAAGAGAGGTTTGCAACAGGATTGTATTCTTTCAATATACGTATTCAACCTGTATGCTGAGCAAATGATTCAAGAAGCTGGGTTATATGAAGAAAAATGTGTAATCAGGATTGGAGGAAGACTCATTAACAACCTGCGATATGTAGCTGATACAACTTTGCTTGCTGAAAGTGAAAAGGACTTAAAATACTCATTGATGAAGATCAAAGACCACAGCCTTCGATATGGGTTTCAGCTCAGTGTACAGAAAGCGAATATTCTTGTTACTGGACCAATAAATAACATCAAGATAAATGGAAAAAAGATTGAAGTTGTCAAAGACTTCATTTTACCTGGATCCCCCATCAACAATCATGGAAGCAGCAATCAAGAAATCAGATAACATGTTGCATTAGACCAATCCTGCTGCACACCGCCTCTTTAAAGTTTTCAAGAGTATGATTTGGTGGACTAAGGTGTGCCTTACCCAAGGCATTTTCAATAGTCTCATATGTATTTGAAAGTTGGACAATGAATAAAGATTATAGAATAATTGATGCATTTGAGTTCTAGTGTTGGAGAAGAATATTAAAGGCCCCATCGACTGCCAGAATAGCAAACAGATTTGTGTTGGAAGAGGTACACCCAAAAAGCTCCTTAGATGCCAAGACGGTTTGACAAGTTCTCTCATATTTTGGACATATTATCAGGAGGGACCAGTCCCTGAAGAAATACATCATGCTTGGTAAGGTGGAAGGACAATGAAAAAGAGGGAGGCCACCAATAAGATGTATTGGCCCAGTAGCAGCAACAATGGTCTCAAGGATAGCAGCAGCTGTGAGATTACACATGATCAGGTGGTGTTTCATTCTGTTGTACATAAGGTCACTATGAGTTGAAACCAACTCACTGGCACTTAACAGCAACAACAACAAATTCGGAAAGAAGTAAAACTATGTCCATTTGTAGTTGATATGATCCTATACCCTGAAAATCCCAATGACACAAAAAGAAAATACTGGGATTAATTAAAACATACAGCAAAGTGGCAGGTGTTAAAGATCAACACACATGATTTTAGCGGATTCCTTTACACTAACAAAGAGAACTCAGTGAAGAAATTCCAGAAACAATACATTTACAATAGCTACACAAAAGATGAAATATATAGGAAAAAAATCTACCCAGAGGAAAAAACAAGCAAATACATATACAAAGAAAACCAAAACACTACTACCACTACAAGAAACTCAAAAAGAATAAATATATCATCTTAGATAGGAAGACTCAACACAATGAAAATATCAATATTACCCAAAGTGAGCTACAGATGTAATACAACCCCAACCCAAATTCCAACATCATTCTTTAAAAGATGGAAAAACTAATCATCAACATTATATCGATTTGAATGAGACTTTGGATAATCCTTTCTGCTCCCATAGATTTACAGCTTCAGAAACCACATACAAGGTCACTATGAGTTGGACGCAACTCCACGACATACAACCACCACCATCACTAAAGAAGAAGAACATGTTAGTTGGCCACACATTTCCTGATCTTAAAACCTCCTACACAGCACCAATAGTGAAGACAGTCTGGCACTGGCTTAAGGACAGAAGTGTATACTGATGAAACAGAATTGAAAACCCAAAACGTAAATACACATATGGGCAGCTGATAGTTGACAAACGACTGAAAATCATTAAATGGGTAAGAGACAGTCTCTTTAACAAATGGTGTTGAATATAATGGATATCAATTTGCAGAAAAATGAAACAAGAAACAGGACCTATATCTCACATCATATATTAAACAAACTCAAGATGGATCAAAATCTAAAACTATAAAGATCAAGACAGAAAAAATAGTAAAAACTTAGGGGCCCTAATACATGGTTTAAATACACTATCAAATATAACTGAAAACATACACAGCAGATGACAAGCTAAATGACTAGAACCACCTAAAATTTTGACACTGTGGGTGTGAAAACGTTTCACGAAAAGAGTTAAAAGAAACCCACAAACTATTATGGCAACATCATATTGGACAAGAGACTAACATAAAATTTATGGAAAACTCAATACCTCAACAACAGAATGAACAACTCAATTAAAAAATGGGCATAAGACATGAACAGATCGATGAGTGGTGGATTTTACTATGTAGAAGTAGCAATTAAAACATAACAACCTACAACAAAAGATATGGAAAGAATGCCCCTAAGGGAGTGTCTTGGCATACAACCTTTATATGAAATGGCCTCAGTAGTCCTTAGAAAAGATTTAAAGATAATTCTTTATGACCATCCTGTCAAACATCCTTTCACCACACATTTGAGCTAATCAATCAAAATAGCCCACATTTAGGCTTCCAGTCACTGTAAAGCCGTCACTTTGAGTTCTGGCCTCCTTGATCTTACAATTCCCAATTGCAATGTTGTTCCTTAGTTCTTGATTTTACATCATGAATATTCCTGTTACTCCACAATTTTGGATAATTTATTTTCACTTTGTGAGATTTGATGTATAATTGATTTAAATTGATTTGAATCTTCAACATTTGTTTTTCGTTTACCAGAGAACATTTTCTTACTTGCTTAGACCTGTGAAATATTGATGGGGAGTTTTATACTAGAACGTTGTAACCTAGAACTCAGGAGAAAATGTTGATCATAAAATAGGAACTTGTGAGTCATTCATACATTTGAAAATTGACGATGCATGGGAAGTTGAGATGTATCAGTGAGCACAATGAGACATGGACCCAGTGCTACCTCGAAAGTATTTCTGTGTTTATAAATACATCCATGCATGTTGTTAGGTGCCATCAAGTTAATTGCAACTCATAGCAACCCCATGTAAACATTCCAGTAAGGTTTTTATGGAATTAGATCATCAGATATGCTCCTCACATGGTTTCAAACAGCCAAAATTTCAGTTAGCAGTCTAGTGCTACCATTGTACCACCAGAAAGCCTTAGTAATATATGAATAATACCAACTCTTATCAAATGGAAACATTTCCTAAGGACGAATGATGATGTTACTATGACATTTGTACTGTCCTTTTAAAAAGCATTGCAATAGTATTTTTGGATACGTATCGACCTAATCTTGGGCTCAGTGAATTAAAAATACTAATTGTCCCTTGCCCTTGGTTTTGATATTAGAATACATAATCAATCGATATTTTACATTTCTATATTCTGGTTTTTGTTTTTTTTTAGCTGTTTTTATCTAGCTAGCTTCTGACTTCGCTAAGTGATATACAAGTGTGTAAAAACTGAAATGTAATGAGATTTTAACCAGTCAGAAAGATTCGTGGTGTAAACATTTTAGTAAAAAGCTGTACATATTTGAAAAACTAGAGGAGATATATACATTTTTAGAAAAGCATGACCTACCTAAAATTACACAGAGTGAAGTACAAAACTTGAACAATTCTCATTTGATGCTGCAGTTATTTTCTGTTTTATATTGACAGTGTTTATGGTTTAATTTTTAAACCATGTTGTTGTTGTTGTTAAGTGTTGTTGAGTTAGTTTCAACTAATAGCAACCCTCTATAGGGGTTCAGATGAGATTTGATAGGTTTGAATGACCAATATTAAAGATAATAGTTCAGTGCTTATCCTACAGCCATAGGTGATGAAAATACAGCCATGCATATGAGGTAATTGAAAATACTATGACTTGGGTCAGGAGCACCTTAGTCTTTAAACTGACATTTTGCTCTTGAACACTTTAAAGATGTCTTGTATAGCACACTTGCCTAATGCAATACATCATTTTATTTCTTGACTGCTGCTTCCATGAGTGTTGATGGTTGATCCAAGCAAAATGAAATTTCGTCATCTTTAATCTTTTCTCCATTTACCTTGATGTTATTTGTTGGTCCAGGGGTGAGGATTTTTGTTTTCTTTTCAGGGAGATGCAATCCATAGCAAAGGCTGTGGTCTTTGATCTTCATGGTGATGGGTGGTGGTTATGTGCTGTACAGTCAGTTCTGACTCATAGTGACTCTGCATACGGTTTTCAATGCTGTAAATCTTTATAGGAGCAGAAAGCCTTATTTTTCTCCCACTGAACAGCTGTTAGTTTTGAACTGCTGACCTTGAGGTTAGCAGCCTGACTCAACCACTTACGCAACCAAAGCTCCTTTTGATCTTCATATGTAAGTATTTTAAGTCCTCTTCACTTTCAGCAAGCAAGGTTATATCATCTGCACATGGCAGATTGTTTATGAATCTTCCTCCAATCCGGATGCCATATTTTTCTTCTCATAATCCAGCTTCTCGGATTATGTGCTCAGCTACACACTGGTTTTTAAAGACTATTCAAATTTGAGGACAATGATTATTTCGGAACCCTAGAATTTATGTGGCGCCCTAATGTGGTGCTATAGGTTAAGCAATACACTGCTTCCCACACAGTTGGCAGTTCAAACCCTTGGAAACCCTATATAGGGTTGCTATGACTCGGAACTGACTCAGTGTCATACAGCAACAGCAATAGTATTGCATTAAAATGATTTTTCTATATGAAAAGATTTCTGGTAGTACAAAAAGTTTATGCTCAACCACAGACCTAAATATTGGAGTTTTAAATCTATCCAAAGTACTGGAAGAAACGCCTAATGGTCTGATTCCATACAGATTGTTGTTAGGTGCTATCAAGTCCATTCTAACTCACGGTGACCCTATGGACAACAGAACATGTATAACCCTCCTCATAATTGTTGCTATGTTTAATACCATTGTTGTATCTACTGTGTCAATCCATCTCATTGAGGGTCTTCCTCTTTTTTGTGGACCATCTTACTTTACCAATCGTGATAGGGACTAGTGCCTCCTAATAATATGTCCTAATAATAGTTTCCAGGGATTAGTGCCTCCTAATAACATGTCATAGAGTCCCGGTGTGGCGCTGTGGGCTAATGCCTCAGACTGCAAAGTCATTTGAACTGCAACATCGGTGGTTCAAGCTCACCAGCTTCTCCTTGGAAACCCTATACAGGGTCTCTATGGGTTGGAATCCACTTGATGGCACTTAACAACAACAACAAATAACATGTCATAGAAAGCCCCGTGGAGCAGGTTTGGTTTGGGTTATATGTTATTTATATAAAAAGACAAGAATAATAAATGAGTATAGTACAATAAGATAAGCACTAGGTTAGTTTGAACTGCAAGGTTAGCCATTCAAATCTTTAGAATAAGCGCTAGGCTTCTAAGCAAGGTCAACTGTTCAAACCCACCAGTTCCTCAGAAACCATATATAGGATTGCTATGAGTCAGAATCAACTTGTTGATACTTAACAACAACAGCACTTGTTTTCAAAAGTTTTTTTTTAGTTTTGAAAACTGTATATATTGAAAACGCTGTCCAAAGTGTTATGCAAACAACAGATGACTTGGCTTTTGTTTCAAAAACTTAAAAAAATAATGATTGGAAATAATGTATTTTATTTTCAAGCTAAGCATACAGAGAAGTTTATTGCAGATTTATGTTAAATATATTTGCTATATTTTACCAGTATTAAGTTTGCCAAACAAAGTAGAGTTGTTAAATAAACAAGACCATATTAAAATGGAAGGTTGATTTTCTCATCCTTAAATTGTTTATATTTTCATAATTATTCATTTATTAAATAGTTATTATAGTCAATAAGTGGAGTCCTGGTGTGGTGCTGTGGTTTAATGCGCTGGACTGCACAGTTGTTTGAACAGCAGTATTGGTAGTTCAAGCTTACCAGCCACTCCTTGGAAACCCTACACCAGGTCACTATGGGTCAGAACCAACTCCACAGCACTGAACAACAGCAACATAGTCAATAAACAGAAGCCTTGTTTCTGAATGCAAAAGTAAGATAAATCCCAAGGTTTAAAAGAAAGTAATTTAGGCATGCACTTTTGAGAAAGGAACTTAGTCAAAAAACTGACCCTGTCAGATACACTTTAATACAAATCCATAATCCTTTGATGGATTTACTTGCCCATAATAAACATTCCCAGCAATGATCCATCCTGAAAGGCATTGAAAGGCAGCTCACTAATGAGCATAAAAATCTCCCTTCATGACTTTTGAATAGAGTTCATCTAAAACATGATCATATCTTCATCTGTTCTGAGAAAAGCAAAGGGAAATGTATGTATGCCAGTGTACTGAGGGTTCTTGCAAAAAATGAAAATAGGCAATGTAAAAATGAACATATACAAAGGGCAGAACCACGAATGAAAATAACTTATATACCTAGAGATCTCTGGTAGTGTAGTGGGTACAAGTCAGGCTGAGATTCTCAAGATCAGCAGTTTGAATCTACCAGAGGGGCTGCAAATGAAAGATGAGGCTTTCTGCTCCCATAAACTTGGAATTCTGGTATGGCACTGTCGGCTAATGTGTCGGACTGCAAAGTCATTTGAACCACAGGTTGGTGGTTCAAGCTCACCAGCTGCTCCTTGGAAATCCTATAAAGGGTCGCTATGTGTCGGAAACAACTCAACAGTCCTTTACAACATCATATGCCCGAAAAGATAATGACTACTGAACTTATTAAACATTTTAAGGTAAAGAAACATGACATTGTTCTGTACAATTATCAGTACCTTACGTTTTCCTTAGTCAATTATTTTTCTAGTCTGTCTTCCAGGAATCAATTTGGAATGAATTATAATTAACTTATTATGGATAGAAGGAGGAATGAGGATAATGCAGAGCTCCTTTCCTCAGGCACTTCCTACTTAAATTTAAATGGTTAACATTTTGTCAACATGAGACAGTAGTTACTCAACAGATGTTAATTCATTCACTTCTTCATTATGCAGAGAAATACAAAAGAATGAACATGCCCCAAAGTTTAAGTCATAGGATTTTGATTCTTTGTTTTTTTTGTTTTTTTAAAGAGTGTTGCTAAAAGATAAATTGAATAAAATAAAAGACAGCTTGTTTCTAATAAGACATGAGTGTTTTAAATTGAAGGCTGAGGGCAAAATTAATCAAATCCTCAAAATTTGTCAATCTTTTGAATCCCAGAAAGCTACTATTTTTTCTAATGCTACTCTGAGCATTAGAATTCTCAGAGACATAATTTATTTACATTCTTAATTAATCTCTGTTGAGTTTCCCCATATCTGTCTCTACAGCCAAGCTTTGGGATCTACTGTGCTCCTTGGCAGAAATGTAACCTTTATGAAGGAAGCCAATTCCAGTATGCTCTAAAAACAGCATAAAGTCAACTTCACAGGGGACACAGTGTCAATGAAACCAAAGGCTTTTAAAGAAACTATCCCTGATGTTTTAGAGTCATGGTGTGACGCTACAGGATAATGCACTGGACTGAAAAGGTCAGTTTGAACTGCAAGGTCAGTGGTTCAAATTCACCAGCTGTTCCTTGGAAACCCTATACAGGGTTGCTGAGTTGGAACCAACTTGATAGCACTTGACAACAACAATCCTGAAATTATGAAAGCACAATTTTGCTGAAGAAAATTAAATTGTTGCAGCAGTACATCAATAGGGAGCTTCCAGAAATTCAAGCCAAATTCAGAAGAGGATGAAATGGAGCTAGAGATATAATTACCAATATCAGAATCTTGACTGAAAGTAGAAAAGATCTGAAAGATGTTTACTTGTGTTTTATTGACTATGCAATGGCATTCAGCAGTGTTGTTGTTAGTACAGTCAAGTTGATTTCAACTCATAGAAACCCTATATAATGTTTCCGAGGAGCAGCTGGTGAGTTTTAATGGCCAACCATGGTTCAAATGATCTTGCAGTCCAATTCATGAAAATTGAAGACAATGAGAATTCCAGAAACTTCACTGTAATCTCGAGGAACATGTATATAGACCAAGAGGCAGTGGTTCTAGCAGAACAGAGGATATAGAATGGTTTTAAAAAAGGAGAGGTGTTCTTGTCAGGGTTATATTCTAGACTATAATTATTAAATCTGTATGCTGAGAAAATAATCTGAGGAGCTGGATTATATGAAGGACATAGTATCAGGACAGGAGGAAAACCACAACTTTGCTTGCTGGGTGAACAGGACTTGAAGTACTTACTGATGAAGATCAAACTACAACCTTTAGTATGGATTGTACCTCAATGTAAAGAAAATAAAAACCCTTGCAACTGGACCAATAAATGTTATTATAATAAATAGAGAAAAGATTGAAGTTGTTAAAGTTTTCATTTTACTTTCATCCACAATCAATATTCATGAAAGCAGAAGTCAAGAAATCACAGGCTGTATTAAGCACACTTGCTGCAAATAACCTCTTTAAAGTATTAAAAAGCAAAGATATCACTTTGAGGACTGAGATTTGCCTAACACAAGCTTTAGTATTTTCACTTGTCTCATCTGCATGGGAAAGCTGGACAATGAATAAGGAAGACCAGAGAAGAATGAATGCATTTGAATAAACGGATTGACTCAGTAGCTGCAACAATGGGCTTGAACATAGGAAAGGTTAGGAGGATGGTGTAGGCTTGGGTATTGGTTTGTTCTGTTGTACATAAGGTTACTGAGTTGGAACCAATTCAACAGCCAGGAAAAACAACAACATACTGTAAACAATATATATTTTTAAAGGGTGTTAGCTGAATTATTTATTTTATATATGCTTTTGATTATGTGCTTTAATTCTAAAGTCCTTACTCAAAAGAGAAATCACATAATTATTTCTAATAGCAGTTTTTCATATACTGGCTGGAAAATATAGGATTCCAGAAAATAAGCTGCAGGATATAATTCCTTCCCTATTAGTTAGTAACTAAATGGTATCAGAAAATGTTTGGCACCTGGTTAGGTTTCCTAATCCACAAAGTAGTCATAGGGGGTAATAGTGGATACTGAGGTTATCTTCCAATATTTATTCTATCTGTCACTGAGTGGAATCATAATGCCCTTGAAGGGGATGCTACCTGACCATCAGTTTGAATAATGGTATTCAATTTTTCTGTTAGAGTACTTGTTCAGATGATCTCACTCTTCTGACTATAGAGTTTGGTTCTGGTGATTTAATTTGGGGAGAGGGTGGCAATGCAAGGGGTATTTCTGGAAGATTTTGGGGGGAAATGGCAGAGGTCACCTTCCTCTCTGCATTCTTCTTCCACATTATTATGGTGTGCAGGTGTGAGGTCTGAAAGT
The DNA here is from genome assembly GCF_000296735.1 of Chrysochloris asiatica. Lineage (NCBI taxonomy): Eukaryota > Metazoa > Chordata > Mammalia > Afrosoricida > Chrysochloridae > Chrysochloris > Chrysochloris asiatica. Next base: position 3,062,029 of record NW_006408751.1, read on the forward strand.
AGTCACCATTTTGCCATGATGCATTTGCAGCCTTAGGTCAACCTTGACACCAAGACAGGCAAAATAGAAAGACAAGGAGAAACTGGGTTTAAGATTATTTTGATTCAGAAAAATCAAACCAATCTAAAAAACTGCCCTAACTTTAGATTCTCTAGTTATGTGTGTCAGTGTTGTTGGGGATGGCGTTGGTTATTGTAGTGTTGATCTGATTTAGGATTTTCGAGGTTGTGACCCGCCAGTAGCAGATCACCAGATCTGTCTTTCTAGGTGCCTCTTTGTTGTTGTTAAGAGCCATGGAGTAGGACTCAACAACCCTGTATAGTGTTTCCAAGGAGTGGCTGGAGGGTTTGAACTGTCAGCATGTGGCTCAAACTGACCAGGATCCAGAACATTATCCTGCAGTGCCACACCAGGATTTTTGGTGGGTTCAAACCACCAGCCTTTCACCTAGTTACTGTCAAGTGCTTAACTATACCACCAGAGTCTCCACAAATGCCAATAAATCCCCTTACTTTTTAAGTGTGCTTGAAATTTTACAAATGTACTTATTTTTTGCTGTTGTTGTTTATTGACTTTCTGTTTTTCTAAAAAGCACCATCTGATAAAAAGAGATATGCTGATTTGTTGGATAATCACTAGATTTCTAACCACAAGGATGGCAGTTCAAACCCACCAACCACTCCTTGGATATCATTTACAGGGTCTCTGTGAGTAGAAACTGACACAACAGTACTTAACAACAGCAGCAAATATTTTTCTAAGACTAGTAGCTGATATAAAGGAATACTCTACACCTATGGCATATTTTATTTGTTTTTATTTTTCAAATTTTATATAGGTAATATATTTCCTTTCAAAGTCAGAGCAATAGTTGTGTTTTGTTTTTTAAAAATGAATTAAACAATAACAAAAAAAAGTACTCATGTTGTATATACCTTTTTTAAGTCCTGGTGTGGCAGTGTAGGATAAGCACTAGACTGCAAGTTTGGTTTGAACCAAATGATCAGCTGTTCAAACTCACCAGCCACTCCTAGATCACTAAAATCTGGAGTGACTCGAAGGCACTTAGTAACAGCAACATGTCTTTTTAGATCCTCTCTTTACCTGTCTCCTTATTTGATGCTACCCAGGAAGATACATCTTAAATGAATTATATCATAAGGCCTCTCATCTACACAGGTTTCTGAAGGGCCAGAGGGAGACTGAAGAAACAGAGAGGACTAAGGTAAAGGTCTTTTTAAATCTGCCTTCTCCCTTAAGAATGTGCACTTGGATCTACATTTGTGCCAAGTACAAACCCAGGCACTTCCTGAGGTTGCTGAGTCTATATGACTATCTTCTTCAGGGTCCCAAGAACTCTGTTCTTTCCTTGTGCTTTTGGGTCTAACATTGATACAATTTTAGAAGCTATGACACAGATTTACTGCTGTTCTCCTTACTTTACTAACAACATATTTGCAAGCAAATCCTTTGTAAGCATGTATCAAATTATTGTATTTTAAGTGCATCATTCCTCTCTGGTTATGACCTGATGGATAGGATGTGTGATTGAAATCAGATAAAATAGTATTAACTGTTCGATTTAGCAATCTGGGATCCCTGTTTTATAGAGACAGGTCTTTCTTCATTACAAATACGATAAACTTTTCATAGCATGTGAACTAGACTGAGAAATGGAATTTAGTAGCTTCAGATAGAGTGTCAACTTGTCATTGCTAAAAGAAGCTTTTCAAGAAATTTTGTAAAATGTTAAAACTTTGATATTATACTCTTTGTGATAAAAATAAAGTTCTCTGTCATTAAAGAGATACATTATTATGATGCAGAAAATTCCCACTAGATAAGGTTTGTTTTGTCTTTTTATCAGCTTTGATAACCTACTCAGCTGTTCCTATGTCTAAAGTAGAGCTAAATTTGGTCATTTTAGCTATTCCATAAGTTCTCAATAGTAATAGGACATATTTCCTAGGCAACACATTATGTGAGTTACTATGTCATTTTGAGAAAGTCTTTGGACAAAGTTCTAAGAGATGCAAAAGGATTTATCTCACACTATGAAGATTTCAATAATGGCAGTAAATTATAGCAGGTTAGTGTAACTCCAGCCCTAATGCAGTAGGAAATGGGAGACTTAAAACTACATTCTAAATAGATCAATTACTTTCAGCTTCCTATGTGTCTTACTACTTGGGCTTTAATATAATCTGATTTTGAATGCACAGAATTTAATGTGCCAGTCTAGAAATCACATAAATGCATAATTCCACAATGGTCTACTAGAGTGTGGGTGGATAAAGGGGATAGTTTTCAATTATTTTGCTTTAAATTTAAAATGACTAGTACTGGTAGCCAGCCACTACTAATCTGAATAGACTGTGACTCTTTGAATATATACTACTTTTCTTTGTAATGTAAGCCTCTTGAATAAAGCATTTATTTTGCCTATCTTGTGAAGACTTACAAGATAAAGTCAGTAGCCTGTTTCTGATTTAACAGATAGGGTATACTTACACAGAAAGACTTTGTTATTAGAACTCTGATTATTACTTGTCCAAATTTTCTAACTTGAGATGATTAATAAGTCACTTGAGAGTGGTTTTCATTTAGATTTTAGTTGGAACTGTGATGCTTATCCAAAGTATTCTTTCTCTGAATTGTAAATAAAGCTGAATAACAAAATGAATAAGAGTTTGTGATGACAAAGTGTGATGAAATGAGGAAAGAGGAAAGGAAATTGGAATTTTTTCTCCTTTCTTTTGTTTGAAACTTTAGAACTATTAGAGAAAATTTGTAGAGGAAAAAGTATCAGAAAAAATAGTCTATAATTCTCAATATCTGAAAAGCCTTCACTCTTATCCTTGCAACAGCTTAATGCAGTTTTTCATTTCATATTGCCTCTACCCATCTAAGATTTGTCCCAACATAGCTAGGCTATCACAGGAAGATATATCGGTAGTAAAGTCCATGAAGAGATGAGAGTTATTCTTTAGCATAGTTAATTTTTCTTAAGATTTTAATTATAAATGGATTTGAATTACTTAAAAGATTTAACATAGCACAAAAGCTTAATCTATGTTAGTTTCAATAATTCTCAAAAACTTTCAAAATTATCCAGTTTATCTTTTTAGTGAAAAAATTGGAGACTTTATTCTAAGAAATACATTTATTTAAAAAAATTCTACACATAAGATATTATTATATTTTTTTAAAAATTAAATTATATAT
>NW_006408751.1:3065413-3069609 GCF_000296735.1 Chrysochloris asiatica
TTTGTTGCTGTTTAGTACCACCAAATCGATTCTGACCCTGTATAGAATTTCCATGGCACGTCTGGTAGCTATGAACCACTGGCCTTGCAGTTCAAACCAACCTTGCAGTCTAGTGCTTATCTTACTGTACCACATCAGGACTTCATAAATTTAAATAAGTGTATAATATAACAATTTAGATATATTTATAGAAATTCTTACAAAGCAACTAGTTTACTTTTGTATGGTTGAAACTAATAACAAATATAGCTATAACTTTTTAGAACTTATTTTTATTTGTGCATAAATAGTATTTAGACTTATAAATGACAACATAAATGATTGATATTCTTCATAACTCAAATTAAAATTACCTATATTAAGTACCAAAACAAAAACTACAAAAAAAAAAACTTGATTAGAAGCAGATCTTTGTAAAATTCAACTTTGCAAAATTTTAATTAATTTCTGTCATGTCATTAGAACTTTGTAGATACATCTGGAGATCCAATATTTAAAAGAGATTACATACAATAACATTTTGCTGAGTAATACCTACCTTCTAAGATATTTGAAAAAAGGTAATAAGAGATTCACCACAATAATTACAATAAACATCTATAAGAATAAAAATGTATCAGTGATTATAATGAAATATGTTGGAGTCCTGGTGTGGTGCTGCAGGTTAATAACCTGCAAGGTCGGTTTGAACCACAAAGTCAAAGGTTCAAAATCACCAGCCTCTCCTCTGAAACCTTACACAGTGTTCCTATAAGTCAGAATTTACTCAACAACACTTAACATCAACAACAACATGTTGAAATAATAATTTCTTGATTTAAACTAACTGAATGTACTTTTAATTGTCAACCATTTTGGTGAAGCCTATGAAAACTTAAAAAGTAATAATGACAAAAACCTGTCTTTGCAACTACAAATGCATGAACAACAGAAGAAAAATTAGATAACTGGGACCAGCTAGAATTTAAAGATTTATTTTCATCAAAAACCTGTATCAAAGAGTAAAAATAGAAGAAAAAACAGAATAAAAACAAAAACCTTTGGGAAGGATATACCTGATAAAGGTCTGATCTGTAAAATCAGAAAATTCAACAGCCCAATAAAAAGACAAATAATCCAATTTAAAAACTGGCCAGGGACATAACAAATACTTCACCAAAGAGGACATTCAGTCAGTCAGCACATGAAGAGAAGAGACAATTAGCTATCTGAAAGACGAAATCCAAAACAATAATGAGACATCAATTCTTCCCTGCAAAAATAACACTAATCAACAGATAGAAAACGCCAAATGCTGGCAATGTTCTGGGAGAGGTGGAAACACTTACCCACTACTGGTGGAAATGTAAAATAGTACAAAAAGCTAGAAATAGAAATATTCTGTCCAACAATTCCGCTCCTATGCTTATTCCCTAGAGATCTAATAGCTATGACACAAATAAACTTCTGTACATCTATGTTCATTATAGCACTATTCACAATAGCAGAAAGATGTAAACAACCAAAGTATCCATCAAAAAATGAGTGGAAAAACAAAATATTTGGAGTCCTGGTGTGGTGCTGTAGGATAAGTGCAAGACCACAAGGTCGGTTTGAACCACAAGATCAATGGTTCAAATTCACCAGTTACTCCTTGGAAATCCTATACAGGGTCACTATATATGTGGTGTGGTGCTGTGGGTTAATGTGTTAGACTGCAAAGTCTGTTTGAACTGCAAGGTCAGTGGTTCCAAAGCTCATCAGCTGCTCCTTGGAAATTCTATACAGGATCACTATGGGTCAGAACCGACTCGACGGCACTTAGCAACAACAATAGCAAAATATATGTATACAGACAATGGAATACTACAAAGCTATAAAGAATAAATGACAATTCTGTGAAACATATATTAGATGAATCTGGAGGATATTATGTTGAGTAAAATAAGTCTACCACAAAAATAACAAATTTTGTATAATCCCACTTTTATAAGAAAAGCAATATATATATACATATATATATATTGGTGATATTAGTGATTACTTACTTGGAATAGAATGGTGAGAGGGATCACTTTCTGTAGACTGTAGACTTGTGTTAGTTTGGGTGATGGAAAAGTCAATAATGAATGTGAAGTGAGCACAACTTAACCATGGTAAAGGATGACACAAAAAAATCTGTAATAAGGGATATTTTTGATAAATGCTATAACATATACACTTGACAAAATACATGATTAACTACTAAAAATATGTGAATAGTTACATAGGTAGATATGTTCACAAACATGACTATAAGTGAAAAAGTATTGTTACTAGTGCTCCATTTCATACACGCACAGGCTTATTATAAGCAAAATGTATTTAAACATGTCTCTGAAATCAGTGAATGGCTGAAGACAAGTTTTTTCCATAATACACTTGTCTTAGTCTCATTAGAGTGTCTTCAAAAAATGCACAATCAAAACTGTGGCATCCAAAAGTCAGCTAAATTCCAGACAGAAAGATCAGGTCAGAAAATTACAACCTTTTTTTTTTTTTCAGATTTCAAACAAATATTTTTGATAGATTTTTCTTAAATGATACTACGCAGCTACGTGAACTTATTATGACGAAGTTTTAAGAAAATTGAAAATTGCATTGGTGGAAAAAAGACCAGGAAAATTGCACAAAGGAATTGTTTTTCATCACCACCATATACTTGCTTGGGCTTCAAGGGTGGTAAGGGATGTCCTATAAGAATTTTGTTGAAAAACCTTGCACTATTCACCCTAAAGTCCTGATCTTGTCCTGTCAAACTTCTTATAATCCCTAAAATCAACAAACTTTTCAAAGGAACACAATATAAGTTTCTCAGGGATGCCCAAACTGATGGTCTGACAAGGTGCAATTCTAAGAGAACTAAATTCTTTGGGGAAGGGTTATTGTTGTTGTTGTTAAGTGTAGTCAAATCAATTTCAAATCAGCAACTTTGTATAGAATTTCCAAGGAGCAGCTGGTGAATTTAAACTGACAACCTTGTGGTTCAAATTGACCTGGAGGTCCAATGCATAATCCTGTAGTGCCACATCAGAGGAAGGGTTAGAGAGCTGGAAACTCCACCTTCAGAAGTTGATAGACCTAGGTGAAAGATATGTCAAAAAACAATAGCACCACATTTTGATCAATTTGTTTAATAAAGGTTTCTATGATGTTATAGGAAGATATATGCATGTTTACAAGGGAACTTCAAAGAGTTCACAGATAAATGAAATGAAAAGATTATGGAAACGTTCCAAGAAATTTATGAAGCACCCTTATATATTTGTGTGTTTGCATGTATATCGATATACATGTTTGTGAATGCTGCATATATATTTGTACATATAATAAAGCACATAGTTGGAACAGTTATGGATCTCTCCCATACATAAACAATCACTTTGCAAGGTTGGTTTACTGGATTTGATGACTTACAGCCATAGTCTCAGGAGACATCTTGGTCAAGTGTCACAGTCTATGAAATTTATATTCTGCATCCTAATTTGGTTTGGGGTCTTACAAACTTGTGAAAGCCATATTAGTCACAACTATTGATTTCTACTTGTGTCGAAAAAAGGAATAAGAAGGAAACCAAAAAGTGTCACCCAAAAGAAAAGGTGAGAGGGTCAGAGAATGTCAGTGGAAGACAGGGAAGCACAAATAATGGAAATGGAATAGCCAAAATTAAAATAAAGAGAATGTTGATGTAATGTGGAAAATGTAATCAATGTCACCCCAAAATACACATAGAAATTATTAAATGAAAACCCAACTTGCTTTGTAAATTTTCTCCAAAAAAGTCAATAAAATTTAAAAAGAAGGATCAATAAAACAATATAGAGCATCTATCTTTAGGCATCTTTCAACAAAGTGAGGCACCACTGGAAACACTCACTCATCTATGCCAAAAAATTTGGAAGACAACTACCTGGACAACTGACTGGAAGAGATCTGTATTCGTGTTCATTCCAAAGAGAAATAACCCAACAAAATGTGGAAATCATTGGACAATATCATTGATAGCCCTGCGAGTAAAGTTTTACTAAAGGTAATACAGAAACAGCTGCAACCATACATTGACAGACAACTTCCAGAGGTTCAAAACAGCTTCAGAAGGGGATTTGGAACAAAAGACATCATTGCTGATGTCAGATGGATCTCGGCTGAAAGCACAGAATAACAGAAAGTTGTTTACT
>NW_006408751.1:3070594-3071627 GCF_000296735.1 Chrysochloris asiatica
AAGACCCTCAATGAGATGGATTGATACAGTGGCAGCCTCAATATGCTCAAACATAGCAACGATTGTGAGGTTGGCCCAGGATCAGGCAGTGTTTCAGAACGTTCTGTTTTCCATAGCATTGCTATGAGTCGGTACTGACTCAATGGCATCTAAGAGCAACAGTCTTTAGGCATCCTTGGGTGGTACCAATGGTTAAGTTCTCAGCTGCTAATTAAAAAGTTGGAGATTTGTACCCACCCTGAAGTACCTTTAAAAAAAGACCTGGACATCTGTTTTAGAACAGGCACTGCCCTGAAGCATATTTCTACACTGAAACACATGGGTTGCCCTGAGATACAATCAACTCAGACATCACTGTTGGGTTTTTTTTATTGGTTCTTGTTTATTTGTTATTTAATTCATGATCTTTTCTAAGCCTAGGATATTGTTGTTTTCTTTATTTATGGGGGAAGAACAGAGACATATTTTACTTTAATTTTTCTCCCTTGATGTCTACCTGTGGTGCTGTATGTCCTGTTCCAACTCAGTCAATACACAATGTATTTGAATTTGTGATCATGAATACTAAATAAGTAAAAACAAGGGGAAAAAATGGCAACTGATATTATCTTGAACTTTCCTGGAAACATTATTACTCATTGTTGCATGTCATTAGGTCTATTCTGATTCTTAGTGACCCTAGAGGACAGAAGAGAACTACCCAGATGGCTTACAAGTCTGAATCTTAGAGGAAGCGGTTTTCCAAGAAACATTAGTAGCTGATCGTGAACATTTCTTCTTATTTTTGTTGGCTGCATGAATCTCTTCCTTGGTTAAGTGTCTGTTCATGTCCTGTGCCCATTTTTAAATTGGGTTATTTGTCTTTTTCTTGTAAAGGTGTTGTGTTGTTGTTGTTGTCAGGTGCCATCGAGTCGGAACTGACTCATAGCGACTACATGCACAGCAGAATGAAACAATGTCTGATCCTGGGCCAACCTCACTACCGCTGCCACACTTGAGTCCATCAATGATGCCACCTGGCTGATTCATCTCA
>NW_006408751.1:3072997-3075206 GCF_000296735.1 Chrysochloris asiatica
CTTTCCAGTTCTGCCAGCACCATCTGTTGAAGAGACTATCCCCTCCCTATTCAATATATATAGGTACTGTGTCAAAAATCAGTTGGCTATATGTGGATGAGTTAATTTCTGGATTCTTGAGTCTGTTCTATTGATCAATGTATCTTTCATTGTACCAGTACCAAGTTCTTTTGACCACTGTAGCCATGTAATAAATGTTGAGTAAGAGATTTCCAACTTTATTCTTCTTCTTAAGCAGTGCTTTGTTTATCCTGGGTCTCTTTTCCTTTCCATATAAAATTTATAATTTTTTTCCCCATCTCTTTGAAGAATGTTGTTAGAATCTGGATTGGGAATGCATTGTATGTGTAAATTGCTTTGGGCAGTATTGACATTTTCACAATGTTAAATCTTCCTATCCAGGAGTATGGTACATTCTTCCAATTTTGTAGGTCTCTTTTGGTTTCTTGTGGTAGTGTTTTGAAGTTTTCTTTGTATAAGTCCTTTGTTTCTTTGGTTACATTTATTCCTAGATATTTCATCCTTTGGGTGGCTATTCTAAATGGTATTGCTTTCCTATTGTCCTTTTCAATGCTGTCGTTTTTGGTGTAGAGGAATCCAACTGATTTTTGTATATTGATCTTATATCCTGCCACTTTGCTAAATCTTCCAATGAGGTCTAGTAGCTTTTTTACTGAGTCATTGGGGTTTTCTATGTATAGAATCATATCATCTACAAATAGAGAGAGTTTTACTTCCTCTTTTCCAATTTGGATGCCCTTAATTTCCATGGCTTGCCATATAGCTCTTGCTAAGCCTTCCAGCATAATATTGAATAGAAGTTCACTTCTCTTTTTAATGGGCACAAATATGGATCTCTTCCAATTGAGTGGCCAAGTACCAGTCCTACAATTCTTTATAGCATTGATGAGTGAGCACCTCCAGTGTTGCATCAGTTGTTGAAAGATTTCAATTTGTATTCCATCAGTTCTGGAGCTTGTGTTTTGCCAATGTCTTCAGTGTAACTTGGACTGCTTCCTTCAGTACCATTGATTCTTGATCATATCCTACCTCTCATCGCCTAGGGTAGGAGTATTAGCAGAGCCACATGTTGCTTTTTCAATTCTCTCCTTGAAAGTGCTGATTGGTGCCATAACTCTCCAAGAACTAGACAATAGACAACCTTGATGTCAATAGGTCCAGAAGAGTTTATCCTTCCTTAGAAAGGACAGTAATTCTTGGCAGCAATAATATGACTTTCCCAACATGTCCAATAGTTTCAGGGTTTATTATATAATCTTATTTGAAAGAAAAGTCTCTGTAATAACCTGCGTTCAGTTTTAAGTTACTTTCATTTGATACACACCTTAACTTTGATAAAATGATGTTGATTGCTATAATCCTAGTTTCTGATGATTATTTTTGACAATGTATGACAGCTTATTCTCTCAAATATTATATTATCTCATATTATATTGCTATTATTCCCTTGAATTAAAGTCTCATGTCTTTTTTAAAACCCTGTCTTTATCATCTCCATACACTTTTCAAAAATATCTGTTGGATATAGAAATTCCCTCTACAATATCCAGCATGCACTGAAACCACTCTTACTTTGTGATCCAATTTGGACACCATCTGTTTTAGAATATCTTCATATATCATTGCCTCTCTGTAATTGAGATTTATGTCTATTGTACACTCCTCTGGAAACTTGATAATATAATCCAAACCATGCTGTCCTCTTTCTTTTTTCCAACCTAACAAACAATATTCGGTTTCTTCCTCTAGCTATCTAATGAAATTTTCTTTTCTTTTCATCTCTGGATAATCCAGTTTACCTGTTTCTATATTTTCATGTCAAATTTTGTATTTGGATATGCTACCCAAAACCATACTCATGTATGACCTGACCTGACAAAAGTGGGATCATTAATTTGTTCTGGAAAGCATTTGGTTATGCATAACAAATGCTACTACATGCAGAAAAGCAAAAAAGTCACTATACTACACTTTGGAGTGATAGCTATACAGTTTCAAATTGTTTATTATTTTTAAAAAGCAGTTGATATAATAATAGAACTTCACAAATGGCATGGATTAATCAGAAAATAGAGAGCTAACCTTTGAGTCAGATACTGAACAAATAAGTATTTTATAGTAGACAACAAAAGTTAAGAATATAGAATGAAAAGGTTTTGGGAAATAAAGGATTGTTGTTGTTGTTGTT
>NW_006408751.1:3075746-3084496 GCF_000296735.1 Chrysochloris asiatica
TGCTGCTTCCATGAGTGTTGATAGTTGATCTAAGAAGAATGAAGTCCTTGAAAGCATCAATCTTTTCTCCATTGATAAGAACGTTGTTTTTTGGTCCAGTGGTGAAGATTTTTGTTTTCTTTACCTTTAGATGTAATCCATACCAAAGGCTGTGCTCTTTGCTCTTCATCAGTAACTGTTTTAAGTCCTCTTCACTTGCAGCAAGCATCTGCATATGGCAGGTTTTTAATAAGTCTTCCTCCAATCCTGCTGTCACGTTTTTCTTCATAGAACCCAGCTTCTTGTATTATTTGCTCAGAATATAGGTTGAATAAGTATGGTGAAATAATAAAACCTTGTTGTACACCTTCTTGATTTTAAACCATTCAGTGTTCCCATGTTCTCTTTGGACAACTGCTTCTTGGTCCAGGTACAGATTCCTCATGATCACAATTAAGTGTTCCAGAATACTCATACTTCAGAATGTTGTCCACAGATTGTCATGATCCACACAATTGAAAGCCTTTGTGTAGTCAAAAAAGCACAGGTAAACATCTTTCTGACATTCTCTGCTTTCAGACACAGAGTCACTATGCCAAAAGGAAATGGTTACTGTTCAACCATTTCAAGAGGTAGCACATGACCAAGAGCCAATGATACTGAAGGAGGAAGTCCAAGGTGCATTGAAGGAATTGGCAAAGAACAAGGCACCAGGAACTGATGGAATAAAAATTGAAATCTTTCAAGAAAGTGAGGCAGCACTGGAGGCACTCATTCATCTCTGCCAAGAAGTTTGGAAGACAACTATCTGGCCGACTGATTGGAAAAGATCCGTATTTGTTACCATTCTAAAGAGAGATGACCCAACTGAATGTGGAAATCATAGGACAATCTCTTTGATATCCCAAACAAGTAAAGTTTTAGTAAAGATAAAACAGAAATGGCTGCAAGCATACATAGACAGAGAACTTCCAGAGGTTTAAGCCAGATTCAGAAGAGGCCATGCAACCACGGATATCATTGCTGATGTCTGATGGATCTTGGATGAAAGCAGAAAATGAAGGGTAGGTGGTGTTCTTTGATGGCTGGTGGACTATAGGAAATAATGAGAACACAAAGATGATTGTAGTGTAAATTGTGAGTAGGTCAGCATGGTAGGATAAAAAATGTATACATTTAATCAGCAGAGAGGAATAATCCCAGTGTGGATTGGTGTGGTACACAATTTAATGATATAGGATTCACTATTATCACAATTTGTAGCCAAATGTTATTTTTCTAGTTCCTTATTTGTGTGGTTGCATATATACAGACCTCACCAATAGTTCCATCTTCTTAAGGGAACCCATCATTTCAACTGGCAGGAACTATGAATATTATAACAATGACATACTAGCTCTTCTTGCCAGATTTGAGTAAATCACAATTTTGGTAAACCACTGTCATAAATATGTACCTACTTAATTTATTCATATTTCTTTCCAATTAAAAATGACAGCAATAATATCATGTCTCCTTTATAGAAGAGAACATCCAGATACCCAACAGAAGGAAGTCTTACAGTAAATTATTATAATGAAGTCTTTGGAGGTTGGCTTGGGATCAAAGTCCGATTATGATTCTGAATAATTGTGCGGGAGTGAGTTGACTAATTGTTGTACTCTGTGAATCTCCTAGTCTTCATTTATAAAATGGTTGTAAGCATAATAAGAACAAACTAAATACTTTGAGAATCATAGCAATATTTATACAACTTCTTAGCTGATACTGAAATAAAACAGACACTCAATAATGCTAACTTTTATATATCGTTGTTAACTGCTGTTTACTCAGTTCTGACTCACAGCGATCCTGTATAGGGTTTTCTAGGTGAATTTGAACTTACAGTGATCGTGTATAGGGTTTCCTAGGTGAATTTGGACTGCTGCTTGCAGTTTACACCAACCTTACGATGAAGTGCGTATCCTGCACCAGCTTTTATATAGTATCATGTCTATTGTTAGGAACCTCTGGTAATGCAACACTTAATTGCTTGGCTGTTAACCAAAAGATTGGTGGTTCGAATTCACCAAATGACTCTACAGGAGAAAGACATGGAGGTTTACTTCTATAAAGATTTGTCGCTGCTGTTGATAAGTGCCACCAGTGGGTTCTGACTCATGACGATCCTGTTTAAGGATCTTTGCAGGAGTAGAAAGTTGTATCTTTCTCCCACCAAGCAGCAGGTAGGTTTGAAACATCAATTTTATGGTTAGCAATGCAGTGCTGGTGTGGTGATGTGGGTTAATGCGTCAGACTGAAAACCCATTTGAACTGCATATTCAGCAGTTCAAGCTCACCAGCTGCTCCTCAGAAACCCTATACAGGGTCGCTATGGGTCAGAACTGACTCGACGCACTTACCAACAGCAACAACTATCCAGTGCTTATCCTGCACAGTCATAGCATTTACTTGACTACCTATAAAATAGTGGTGCTAACACTAAAGTAAGCACTAAGTTGCTAATTGTAAGAACAGACTCCACAGCACTCAACAGCCACAATAATATCACTTGCATAATAAATAATGCATTTTATCTTCCCAACAAATTATTGGTAAGGTAGGGTATTAATAACTGCTCTTTAAGAAAAAAACAAATGTGTTAATAAATATGGCAGTAATGATTTTGAGTATTAGGATTCCAAATTGTACTGCTTCCTCAGAGGAGGCAGTGACTCCTGAGACTTGGGTGTCAGTTTCTTTGAACTAAAACCAATACCATTGTGTATATATATATATATATATATATATATATATATATATATACACCGAGACTCATCATAAAATTTTCTTCTAGGGCTTCTTCTCAGTTGATCAGTCACTCAGAAGTTACAGAAATATTACTTAGCCTAAAATTTAGGCCAATCTGTATTAGTCATAATCAATGTTTTCACTCTTCTTTTTAAAACAAAACAAAAAAAACAGAAGTGATTTAATGAAGTATGTTTGGATGCAAACTTCTACAAAAAGGAAGTTTCTTTCCTTTGCTTTATTATTATTTTTTACTATGTAATTCATTTTTTAACAATTTCCAAAGGTCAAAGATATTTTGTTTTGTTTTGTTTTCTTTCCCTTCCAGAAATGACACCTTCTTATATGTGAAAGGACAGCAGCAAATATATTTAGAAGTGCTTCTGCATATCACCAGTTTTATAAATCAAGTTGACTTAGGAATTCCTCAAACTTTTAGAACTGAAGGGTGACCAACTGCCCCAATCTTTTTCTGACCAACAAGCCTGGTCTTTTTTATGATCTTGAGTTTTGCTCCATATTTTCTTCCACTCTATTCAGGGCCCTCCAATGTGATCCCTTATCTCTTTCAGAGCATTCAGTACTGGTAGGTGGGCACTCTCATGGCTCACTTTTCAGCAAAGCATCAGGTCTACCCAGGGGAACAAAAACAGTACTGAGGAACACACACTATAAAGAAGGTCAACAATTTGAGATCAAGGAGGCAGTGCTTCTCAAGGACAAAGTTCATAGGAGTTAGGTAGTGGGGGGAATGGAAATAGGAGAGGAAAAGAGAAAGTGGAAAACAGTTTTATTAAGGGAACTGCAGTCAGTGAGATGATGGGAAGTGTGTAAGATTTGTTGAATGTGAAAGTGATGATCTTCTCTATAAACCTTTACCCAATTCACAATAATTTTTTTTTTAATCTAAAAGAACACAATTTATGATCAACATTAAGATTAACGTTTAACTGATAATAAATTGAACAATTTAAGTTTTTCTGGTAATGATATAGCCTCTTTTCATTTTACCATTCTTTTCCAGAATCACATTTAACCTAGTGGTTCTGAATGTGAAAGACTGAGTGAAAATGGGCCATATCATCCTACTCTGATTAATGTTCTTGGCATACCTTTATTTGGTACTTCAAAATTTAAAAACTATTTTAACAAAAGTAACATATAATATTCTTCCTTTGATATTTCATACATGTTCAAGCCAATCTGGTCTTCCTTTAGAGCCCTGTTTTGTTCAGAGTTGCTTCCTCACTATATTAGAAATCCTTTAGTAGCTTCAGGTGTTTTAGAAAATAAACTCTAAATTTCTTAGTCTCACATGCAAGGTTTTGTCTATCGACACAAATATCATTCTCCCATTCCTATGTCCTACCACATGAACCCTGCCTTGTGGGCACACTCAATTGAGCTTAATTTTTCAAAAGTACATTCCTTATTGCTGGAATTTATTTGTTTCATCCCCTCTACAGGGATGGCATCGGTCTGTTTTCTCTTCCAGTTAATATCCTATTTGGATATGACTTTGCTTGGAATGCCACCATGGATCTTGAGGTATGTGATGATGTTTGACAATTTGGGAAGTACATCACTTGGAGATATTCAGTGTTTTTTTCAGTTCTTGTATTTCAGATTGGCAACAAGCATGCATTTTCTAGCTGGCCAACAAAGTTCAGTCTAATTTTTCTCATTTTAAAAAGGGCACATTTCATACAAAACAAAGTGAAATAGAATGGAAAATATTATTTTCTTCTAAGTATGATTTGTCACTATCACATCATCCCATAGTCAATATCTTGATGGACTTCTTAGCAGGTGAAATCTGGAACATTCCATTTTCACTTTTAGAAACTTCAACACTGTGAGTAGTCTTAGCAAGAATTTGCAATTCCCATTGGGATCTGGAAAAAAATTCCCTGTTAAATCTTGCCACTCATCATCATCAACTCTCTATGTGTGAACATCATTCTGAGCCTGGATATCATTTTATTTTCATTGAGTTTAATTTAGCAGATTGAACTTCACAAATAAACTCTGCATTAAGAATAAATCATTAAATAAGCCATCACATGAATTGGAGACCCTTAAGTCACCAGTGTATTGGAATCAAGAGGCATTTCATGAAGCATATACATGCTACATCTTACTCTAAAGTCAATTTCAATTTTTTTTAAAGTCAATTGAATTTTGAAAGCAACAAATTTTAGTCTATTTTCACTTAGTCTTAGTAATACACTGATTGATTGAACTAAAAAAAAGGCTATATCTGAACATTTAAATTTTATGACATCATCAATGCAATGTGGAAAAATCCTTGTGAAGCTCAAAATTTCTTTTCATTTGGACTACATTGATTTTCCTTTAATCATGAACATCTACAAACAATTATCAATGCCAACTGTCATCTCACACTGTTTTAAGTGCGACATTTATATCACATAATTATATTATGACATATAATATATAGTGTATGGAAAGGTCAAGTTAGAGTGCTCCAATTTATTCCTAATTAGTTTGGGACTTTGTTAAACAATGCTATATTGTTGTTTTAAAGTCTTCTGACCTTATGAATTTAGGACTGTAATGATACATTGAAATTTGAAATAATGGACTGCTGAGTAATCTAGTTTTGTAATAAAAGATACACATGAATGCTCTATTTCCATAATATACTTCTGATTTTAATAATTCAGGGTCAGAGCACTTTATTGTTTTATAGATGATTAGATACCACTGTATTATATGTTGATATGCTAAAGCCTGGATATGTTCTAGCATCCTGTGTAACTGGATTACCCTTTGACCCCATCATAAAAATAATGCAGAATGGCAAATAACATGCTACATATATATTTACCTCAATTAAAAATGCAAACAGCTTATAAATTCCTTTTTTTCTGAAGTGTTCCACATGTATCGAAGACTATTTCTTTAATCTTTAATTACTACTACATCTTTGTTTTAACAAAGCCTAACAAATTCTTGCCATCCTATGATAAAACATTTGTGGTAGAAGGCATAATTTTACAAGAGTTTGTCTGACCTACAAACATACTGTCATGTGGGGAGCCTAGAATCAGTGTTCCCAACCCTACTTTGCCACTAGCAAAATTTTTGCTTTCAAAATACGCAGATTTTTTTTTTTTTGGACTTCATTTTATTTATTTACAAAACCTAGGATTTCAAATTACCAATCTACAAACAAGCATGTGACTATTTTTTTCTTTGATATAAAATGCATTTCAAATTAAGGCAGATAGTTTTAGATATTATCAGAAAGATCATTTCTTATTTGTGATACAATTTTAACACATATATTATAGGGGACTATTGAGTCAAAGGCTATAAACTAAGCATTTTAACTAAACTCAAAATTGTAATCACAAAATTTCACTTTTACGTAAGATTAGTAATCTCTATATTTTTGTCTTTCTGTTTCGATATTAGCATTTGAATTCCATAAAAGAAAGAGACAACGGTATAAAAACTGAATATAAATTAAGCAGTTATAAATAGAATTTTATTTCATCTTTCCCCTCTCAATACAATCTTCTCTTTTAACTTGTAATAATTTGTCTTGGGTTGATTTAAAAAATTTCTTTGTATTAACATTGAAAATGAAATCAAATAAGTAAATGTTAATCGTATTTCAGGAGACACTTTCAAATAAATGAATATTTGAAGTCAATTACTATACTGCTGTTCTTGTGTGTCATTGAGTCAGTTGTGACTCATAGCTACCCTGTATAGGATTTCCAAGGCTGTTACTCTTTACAAGAGCAGCAAGTCTCCTCTTTCGCTAGCTGCACAATTGGTGGGTTCATTGAGGATTCTGTGGTTAACTCCCAACACGTAACCCAATATGCCACCAGCGCTCCAATTACTATGCTCTTGTTGTAAAGTGCCATCGAGTCAGTTCCAACTCATTCCAATCCTGTATAGAGGAGCAGCTGGTGCCTTTTATCTGGTCATTTAGTTGTATCTGGTTATTGAAGTAGGCTTAGAAATTGTTAGTAAGTACATTGCTGGCCATTTGGACAGTGGTTTATAAACTTCTTGAAAAATTAGACTAGTTTTGGGGGACTTTGAAAATATACAGATCTCTGTCTCTGTCTCAGAACAATTCATTCTTTGAAACATTAAGCTACAGTGACAATATGTATTTAAAGTAAATAAAGTATTTATTCAAAATATTACATAATTTAACATGAAGTCATTGGATCTCAAACCTACTCTACACTGGAAACACTTTGAATCTTTAAAAATTATTGATACCTGGATCCCCAAACAGATATTCTGATTAAATTAGTATGAGGTGCATGGTTAATGAAAATTTTAAATCTGTGCAGGTGATATTAATGTGCAACAAAGTCATACGACACTACATTTAAGGGATGTTTCTTCTATGTATATGTTGCTATTTTATAAAAACTATATTAGAATATGAAAGTGAATAACTTTTTAGAGATCGCTAAAAGGATCTAAAATAGAAAATGTTCAGAATGCAAACTGTAAAATTTATTGGACTCAACTAATAACCCAGAAATGCAGCAAGACATACCACACTTCCCTAAATCTATTTTGTCTCATATATTGTATTGTTTCTTTTATTTTTACCTAATTATGCAGATATAAATTATGCAGAAAATTAGAAATTTGTTAGTTGTCAATGTTAAAAACAGACTTGCTACCTAATTTCTACGGCCAATTCATCTGGATTTATTTTTTGCTTGCTTGATTTGAAATTTTAAGGGTGGATTCAGGTAAACTAATGCCAATGAATGTTCCTTCTCAAAAATATTCTGGCTTATTTTTTTTTTTTTTAACAACTCCAGTATTGTTCAGTAATGGGCAAAACAGATTTTTTTTTTTAATTGTTCTCTCTAATGATCATTTTCAATATGTAGATAGAGCACTCTTGCAATATGTGTGGAACTGCTTTCAAGGTTCCTTGTAATTTCAGAAGTGCTGGGGTTTTTTTACGTTGTTTTTTTTTTTAATTTGTATTGTTTAGGTAAACCAGTAGTGGGCATGCAAAGAATATAGCAGTTTGGATGAACTACATACACTGCTATTAATGAAAATAGATCTCCACTCATAACATTAATACCATCATTTTTCATTGATTGAATTGAGAAAACTGCAATAATTAGATAATCATTGATGGCTCTACCAGTACAATTACTTGCAGATAGAAGGACTTCAATGTTACTTGATTGTGAATATGATTGAGAATACACAACAAAATAGTGAGGGTATTCCATCATTATAATAGATTCTGTCAGTTCTAACTCATAGTGACTAGGCATATCTACTGCCAAGACCTCTTCTAAGTGTTCAATCACAAAAAGATCAGTTTGAGAACTAAGGTGCCCCTGACCCAAGCTATTGTATTTTGAATTGCTTCATATGCATTTAAAAGCAGACAATGAATAAAGAATATCATAGAAATATTGATGCATTTGAATTCTGGTGTTGGAGAAGAATATTAAAAATATCATAGATTGCCAGAGGAACAGACAAATCTGTCATGGAAGAATATAATCGAATTGCTCCTTAGAAGCCAGGATTGCAAAACTTTGTCTCTCATGCTTCCACATGCTTTTAGGAGGGATCTCTTGGTAGCATGGTGATTACGAATCAGGCTGCAAATCCTGCAAGGTCAACAGTTTGAAACTACCAGCTGCTCCGCGGGAGAAAGATGAGGCTTTCTGCTCCCGTAAAGATTTACAGCCTCGGAAGCCCTGTGCAGGGTCGCTATGAGTTGGAACCAACTCCACGACACATAACCACCACCACCAGTCTCTGGAGAAGGACATCATGCTTGGTAAAGTGGAGGGTCAGCCAAAAAGAGGAAGTACCCAACGAGATGGATTGATACAGTGGTATCAGTGGTTGGCTATAAGATTAACAACAATTGTGAGGATGGTGCAGGACTTGGCATTGTTTTTTTTTTTGTTATGCATAGTGTCGCTATGGGTCAAAAC
>NW_006408751.1:3084765-3104529 GCF_000296735.1 Chrysochloris asiatica
GGTCGGAATTGATTTGACAGCACTTAACAACAACAATATGGTGCCGTGGGTCAATGGGCTGGGCTGCAAAGTCAGTTTGAACTGCAAGGTCTGCAATTCAAGCTCATAAGCTGCTCCTCAGAAATCCTATACAGGTTTGCTATGGCTCAGAACCTACTCAATGTCACTTAACAACAACATATATATAAGCACAATGATTCTGTAAGATAAGAACTGGATTGTGAACAATGAGTATGTGGTTCACCATCCATTCAGCAGAGAAAGAGGAAGATTTCTGCTCCAGAAAAATTTTACAGTGTTAGAAACCCTATACAGGGTGGTTATGAATCAGAATTGACTCAACGGCACAACAACAACAACAACAACTAACTTGGACCATGCAGACAAGGACTATTCCCTGCAGGATTTAAAATAAATGCATGAAGGACCTCCATCCATGAAAAATATATGAATCCCACAGAGTCATCCTGGACTCATTATCCCTAAACTTCCTTTACATGAGGGAAAAATCAGCTTCTACCTTGTTTAGCAATGATTTTTCATTTTTACACTCCTTGATTGTCACTGCACTTGTTAAAATGAGTCTGATTGTAACTAACACAGACAGCATTGCACCTCAAAATTGCTCCGGATATGTTCTTTTTGATGATGAATGTGATGCCATGCCTCTTCAATTTGTCAATTCTGACATAGTAAACCACATGATTGTCAGATTCAAAATGGCCAATACCAGTCTATTTCAGCTCACTAATGTCTAGAATATCGAAGTTTATGCTTTCCATTTCATTTTTGACAATTTACAGTTTTCCTAGATTCATACTTTGTACATTCCATGTTCCAATTATCAAATAATTTTTACAACTCTTTCTCTTCATTTTGAGTTGGGCCCCATCAGCAAAAGAAGGTCCTGAGGTATTTACTCCATTTGCATCACCACGGTCAACTCTGCTTTAAGGAGGCAGCTCTTCCCCAGTTGCATTTTGAGTGCCTTCAAATCAGAGGGATTCATCTTCTGGCACTGTAGTTAACAATATTTTGGTGCTCTTCATCATGTTTCAATATTTGATAATCTGGTGCTGAGAGTGTACCACTGCTATTTGCAAGGTTTTCAGTAAATGAATATTCTGAAGTAGTCTGTCTCGCCTTCTTCATAGTCTGTCTTTGTCTGGAAGCTCATGTGAGACTTGTCCATCATGATTGAACCTACTGGTATATAAAGTATCATGACATAGCTTCCAGCATCACAGCAACACAAGCCACCACATTATGACAAACTGATAGACAAGGAATTCATCATCAAAAAGAACCTGTCAAGATTAACCATGAAATACAATGCTGTCTGTGATAGGATAAAAACCATACACATATAAGGAAAACCAGTTAATATCACTATTATCCAAATTTATGCACGAACTACTAAAGCCAGTGATGATGAAACTGAAGAATTCTACAACTTCTTTAGTCTGAAAATGATTGACTATGGAATTAAGATGAAATGAGCATTACTGGAGATTGGAATGCAAAAGTTAGAAACAAAAAAGATCAGTAGTTGGAAAATGTGGTCTTGGTGATAGAAATAATGCTGAAGACAGCATGATTGAATTTTGCAAGACCAATTGCTTCTTCATTGAAAATACCTTTTTAAAACAACATTAAAGACAACTTTAAACAGGAACTTTACCAGATGGATTGCACAGAAATCAAATTGACTCTATCTATGCAAAGAGATGGTGAAAAGTTCCATATCATTAACCAAAACAAGGCTATAGGCAGACTATGAAACAGACCATCAGTGGCTCCTATGTAAATTCATGCTGAAAAAGAAGAAAATGAAAAATGTCCATGAAAGCCAAAATATGGCCTTGACTATATCCCACCTGAATTCAAACGTCATCTGAAGAACAGATTTGATGCATTAGACAATAAAGACTGAAGACCAGAAGAGTTGTGGGATGACATCAAAAACATCATATAGGAAGAAAGCAAAGGGTCACTACGAATACAAGAGAGAAGGAAAAGACCAAAATGGATGTAAGAAGAGATTCTAAAACTTGCTCTCCAGCATAGAGATGCTAAAGCTAATGGAAGAAATGAGAAGGTATAAGAGCTGAACAGAAAATTTCAAAGGTAAGATCTAGAAGACAAAGTCAAATATTATAACAAAACATGCAAAGACCTGGACTTAAAACACCAAAAGGGAAGAACACACTCAGTATTTCTCAAGCAGAGGGAACTAAAGAAAAAAATCAAACCTTAACTTGTGGTATTGAAGGATTCTATGGGCAAAATGTTGAATGATGAAGAAAGCATCAAAAGAAGATGGAAGGAATACAGAGTCACCGTACCAAAAGGAAATGGCTGATGTTCAACCTTGCATCTGATCAAGAGCCAATAATCCTAAAAGTAGAAGACCAATGTGCATTGAAGTCATTGGCAAAGAACAAGGTACAAGGAATTGATAGAATACAAATTAAAATCTTTCAAGAAAGAGATGCAGCACTCAAGGCACTCACTCACCTATGCCAAGAAATTTGGAAGACAACTACCTGGCCAACTGACTAGAAGAGATCTATATTTGTGTCCACTACAAAGAGAGGTGACCCCGCAGAATGCAGAAACCAGACAATATCATTGCTATGCCATGAGAGTAAAATTTTACTAAAAGTAATACAGAAATGGCTGAAACCATACATAGACAGAGAAATTCCAGAGGTTTAAGCTATATTCAGAAGAAGACGTGGACCAAGGGCTATCATTGCTGACCCCAGATAGATCTTTGGCTGAAAACAGAGAATAATGGGACTATGTTTATTTACTTGTGCTTTATTGACTATGCAAAGGCTTTTGATTGTGTGGATCATGACAAGCTATGGACAACATTGTGAAATATGAGTTTCTGGAACACATAATTGTATCATTAGGAACCTGTACATAGACCAACAAAAAACAACAAAAAGGCAGTTGTTCAAACAGAACAAGGGAACACTGAATGGCTGTTATGCAAATATCCAATAATAGTTGGAATATAAAATATTAATCTAGAAAAATTGTCAGTTGTCAAAAATTCAATGGAATTCATAAAAGTTGATATCCTAGCCATCACTGAAAATAAATGAACTGATATTTGCTATATTGAATCAAACAAGCAAACTGATGTGGAATTAAGTCTCATTCGTCATGGTAAAGAGTATTTCAAGTTACATATTGAATTACAATGCTGTTTCTGATAGTATAGTATAGTATCCATACACTTATTGTTGTTGTTGATAGGTGCCATCAAGTCGGTACCGACTCATAGCGACCTTATGCACAGCAGAACAAAACACTGCCCAATCCTGGGCCAACCTCACTACTGTTGCCACACTTGAGTCCATCGTTGCTGCCGCTTGGCCAATCCATCTCGTTGGGGGTCTTTCTCTTTTTCTCTGACCCTCCACCTTACCAAACATGATATCCTTCTCCAGTGACTAGTTCCTCCTGACAATATGTCTGAAGTATGAGAGACAAACTTTGGCCATCTTGGCCTCCAAGGAGCACTCTGGCTGCACTTCTTCCAAACAGATCCAATTACTTCCTTTATTATTCATATTTACACACCAACCAATTTTTAGTCTGAAATTGATCAAACATGCAATCAGCATGTACTGGTAATTGCTGGTGATTGGAATGTGAACGTTAGAAACAAAGAGAAGGAATCAATAGTTGGAAAACATTGTCTTAGTGATGGAAATGATGCTCGGGATTGCATGATGAATTTTGCATTACCAACATTTATTCAATGCAAATAACTTTTATCACCAACATAAAATGTGACTATACACATGGACCTCACCAGATTTATTAGACAAGAATAAAATTGACTACAACTGTGGGAAGAGATTATGGAGTAGCTCAATATTATCAATCAAAACAAGACCAGCAGACAACTGTAAAACAGACCAATTGCTCATCTCCAAATTCAGACCGAAGCTGAAGAAAATAAAAACAAGTCCATGAGAGTCAAAATATGACCTTGAATTTTAGAGACAATGTCTACAATAGGTTTGATGAACTAGGTAGCAATGACCAAAACCCAGAAGTGCTGTGGGATAGAATCAAGAAAATCATAAATGAAGAAAATGAAAGGTCATTAAAAAGACAGGAAACAAAGAAATGACCAAAAGGAATGTCAGAAGAGAATCTGAAG
This sequence comes from Chrysochloris asiatica, assembly GCF_000296735.1. Taxonomy (NCBI): domain Eukaryota; kingdom Metazoa; phylum Chordata; class Mammalia; order Afrosoricida; family Chrysochloridae; genus Chrysochloris; species Chrysochloris asiatica. The sequence continues at coordinate 3,088,952 of NW_006408751.1, forward strand.
GTTGTTCTTCAGCAAACAGAAACGAAAAAACCTGGAAGGAATGAGGAAATAAAAGAGGTGAACAGAAAATTTCAATGGGCAGCTCAAAAAGACAAAGTCAAATATTATAATGACATGTGCACAGATCTGGAGTTAAAAATAAAAGCATTTCTCAAGCTGAATGATCTGAAGAAAAATTCACACCTTTTATGGAAAAATATTGAATTATGAAAAAAGCATCAAAAGAAGATGGAAAGAATAGTCACTGTAACACAAAGAACTGGTGACTGTTCAGTCATTTCAGGAGGGAGCAATAATCAAGAAACAACGGCATTGAAGGAAGAAGGCAGTGGTGGGAAAAAAAAACAGTTTCCAAAAAATGATGGAATACAAATGGAAATGTTTCAATAAACTGATGCAGGACTGGAGGTGATAGCTCATCTATGTCAACAGAACTAGAAAAGAACTACCTGGCCAACCAGTTGGGAGAGAACCATTTCAAAGAAAGCTGATACAACTGAATGTGGAAACCATCAAAAAATATCATTAATATTGCATGCAAGTAAAATTTTGCTTAAGATAATTCAAAACAATAATAAAAGTACATTGGCAGGGACCTTTCAGAAATTGAAGCCTTATTCAAAGTCGTAGAACAATATATTGCATTGCTGATGTCTTGTGCATCTTGGCTAAATGTAGAGAATACAAGAAAGATGTTTACTTGTACTTTAGTGACTATGCAAAGGCACTTGACTTTGTAGATTTTAACTATAAGTAACATTACAGAGAATGGACATTCAGAACACGTAATTTTGCACAGAGGAACCTGTACATAGACCGAAACTTAATCATTCTAACAGAACAAAAGGCTATTGAATGGTGCAAAATCAGAAAATGTGTGTGTCAGGTTTATAATATTTCACCATAGTTACATAATTATTTGCTGAGCAAATAATCAGAGAAATTGGATTATATGAAGAAGAATGTGGCATTAGGATTGGAAGAAGATATTTAGCAACCTGTGATATACAGATGACACAATCTTGTTTGTTGGAAGTGAACAGGGCTTAAGATAGTGATGAACATGAATGACCACACAGCCTTCAGTATGGATTGCACCTGAATGTAAAAAAGCAAAAATCCTTACAATTACAGCAATAAATGGAGAAAAGATTGAAGTTGCAAAGACTTTATTTTGCTTGGATAACACTTATGGGAGCAGCAGTCAAGAAATTAAATACATATTGCATTAGGCAAATCTGCTGCAAAAGAACCCTTTAAATCATTAAAGAGCACAGATATCAATTTGAGAACTAAGGGGTGCCTGACCCAAGCCATGGCATTTTCAATCACCTCATATGCATGTGGGAAGCTTGGTGGCTTTGTGGTAGAAGCAATGGACTGTATGTCACAAGGTCGGTGATTTGAGCCTACCATCTACTCTATGGGAAAAAGATAAGTTTTTCTGTTTCCACTAATAATTACAACCTTAGAATCTCTATACAGGCTTATTACAAGTTGGAACCGACTCAGCAGCACTCAACAACAACAACAAATACATGTGAAAGTTAGAAGATGAATAAGGAAGACCATATAAGAATAGGTAGATTTGAATTATGGTGTTGAAGAAGAATATTGAAAGTACCATGGACTGCCAAAAGAACAAACAAATCTCTCCTGAAAGAAGTACAGCCTTCTGGAAATGAATGATGAGCTTCTGTCTATTCTATTTTGACATGTTGTCGGGAGGGATCAGTTACTGAAGAAAAACATCATGATTGGTAAAGCGACAGGTCAGGAATAAAGAGGAAGAGAGCCAGTAAGACAGAGTGACACAGTGGCAGCAACAATGGGCTCAAACGGAACAATTACGAGATTAGTACAGGATTGAGTGGGCATTGTTTCATTCTATTGCGCATGGTATCAGAGTCAGAATTGATTCTATGGCACCTAACAACAACAACAGGTAAAATATTACATTAGGTGGAACAATTACAATGAATCTGAGTGAGTTAATCTCCATAACAAATACAGATTATAAATTGTTAAGTGCCATTGAGTCGGTTCTGACTCATAGTGACACTGTATAGGGTTTCCAAGCTTGATCCACTGACCTTGTGGTTCAAATGGACCTTGCAGTCCAACGCATTAATCTGCAGCAGATGTACAAGATAGTCTGAACCTTGGAAAAATGAGCCAAGTTGTAATTTTCAGTAAAGGTAAAAGTGATATGGAACTCAATTGTGCGTTGATTAGACAATGACCAGGATTTAAAAATTATTTCCTATAATTAAAAGTATTCTTGTTTTCTAAATTTTGAATTTAAAAATGACTGAATTTTTAAATTCCCAGTTATCTTTCGACTTTCCATCCTTCTCATACTAACAGTGTTTTATGTCTATTATAACATTTCATTATTTTTGATAAAAAGTTATTTCTGCCTTTAGATTGTGACCTCTGACAGATGGTATTACATATTATAATAGCTTACTAGATGTTCTATTGAAAAGAAAGATTATCTTTCATTTTATTATAAAATTTTATGTGATTGCTTTTGTCATACTTCTAATATTTATAGAGTCTAACATAAAGCCTTGTCAAAAAGTTGTTGTTGCTAAGTGCCATGGAGTTGGTTCTGACTCATAGTGACCCTATGTAGGGTTTTCAAGGAGCCGCTGGTGAGTTTGTTCTACAGATCCACACCAAGAGTCAAAAGTGACCATCAAATAAATTTCAGTGTCATGTATAGAACAATTACAACTACGTGGAATGCTATAAAGAAACAAAACTAGAAAATGAGACATCAAAGTGTCCCCCCAAATGGCAGACCTATCAAGTACTAAATTCATCTACTTCGTTGATATGCAGTTCTAGTGTTTTATCACATTTCTAGCAAGATTATCTGCATTATTACAATTAATGAATTATTTATAACATTATATTACCGTCCTGGTGTGGCGCTGTGGGTTAATGTGCTAGACTGCAAAGCTTTTTGAACTGCAAGGTCGGTAGTTCAAGCTCACCAGCTGCTCCTTGGAAACCCAATACAGGGTCACTATGAGATGGAACCAACTCGACCACACTTCACAACAACAACATTATAAAAGTGCTAATGGAATTAATAAGTATGAAAAGATAAGGTAAGCTGTTTTAATAAATACATGGCAAAATGTTACAGAAGCTCAATGGTCCTTTAGAACATCTTTCTCTTGTACTACAAATAATAAGAAAATATTCATAATGATGACACTGGTAAATTGTGCAAAGTGTTCTGCAGTCCATCTGTTGTTTAGATAATATACATTGAAATAAAAAAAATATTTCTATCAAAATAGAAAAATAGAGGAAGTTTTATATATTACAACATTCACTTGGACAAATATCTCGTACTGTGGCAATGCCCAGTGTTGCTCCATTTTAGATCATTTTATGTTCATTTAGGGGTCCTTAGGTGGTGCAAACTGAAAGGTTTCAGGTTTGAGTCCACCAAGAAGCGTCTCAGAAGAAAGGCTTGGTAATCAACTTCAAAAACCAAAAACATGAAGTAGCCATTGAAATCTCTAGAGTATAATTCTACTCTAATACATGTGGTCTCACCACACATCAGGATCAACTTGATTATAAATGGTAATGTTGTTGTTATTTTTAAGTGCTGTAGAATTGGTTCCAACTCATAGTGATCCTGTATAGGATTTCTGAGGAGCGGCTGGTATGTTCGAACTACTACCTTGCAGTTCAGATCTACCTTGTGGTCTAGTGCCTATTCTAAAGTGCCGAACAAGGGCTCCCAAATGGTAATAGCATATTCTTTTAAATGTGGTATGATTAAAATTAAGTATATTAGTAGCATAGTGGGTTATACTTTGGGTTGCTAAACTCATGTCTGTAGTTCAAATCCACCAACTACTCTGAAGAAGAAAGAAGAAGCTTTTTGCTCCTATACAGATTTACAGTCACTGAAACTTTATACAGGTTTGCTATGAGTAGGAACCAACTCGATGGCACCCCACCACCCCACTACCATGATTGAAATATATAATCTCTGAATATCCCTGAAAAATAGATAAAATAAAGTACTAATTTAAATTTTATGGGTGGGAACAATAAGTTTGAAACAACGACAATTTCTATGCAACAACTAATTTGGTTATTAACTTTGAACAATAAAAATTCTATTGATATCTGCGTGAATTGTGTGTATGAGACCATATCTGACCTCCACTGGTTTTACAAGGGTCAAGGAAAATTAAACTCAGAATTAGCCAAAGGCCGATTCTTATGAAGGGGATATCAGAAATGCCTCCACTCTACAACTTCCTTTATCCTATTCTGACATCAACCACCCATGGCAATCTCTGCTTCACATCTAGTTTTGACAATCCATTGTAATGACCACAAAGAACTCATAACAATTCTCACAATTATGGGGTTTGTTAAGGAAGTGAACAAGGTACAATTCAGGATCAAAATTACACAGCAGTTCTCTAATCACAAATGTCTCTTGTCTACCATACTGCAAGCTTGCTTCATTGTGGTCTTCTGCCTCTCAGCCATGTGATCCCTCTGCCTCTGCTCTACTCACACAAGTGTTACCAAGCTCCTTTCTTGTTGTTGTTAGGTGTCATCGAGTCAGTACTGACTCATAGTGACACAACAGAATGAAGCACTTCCCTGTCCTGCATCAACCTCACAATCATTGCTACATTTGAGCCTATTGCTGCTGCCATTGTGTCAATCCATTTCATTGGGGGTCTTCCTCTTTTATTCCAACCCTCCATTTCACCAAACTTGATATTCTTCTCAAGGGACTAGTCCCTTCTGACATTATGTCTGAAGTTTGAGAGATGAAGTTTGGCCATCTTGGCTTCCAATGAGCACTCTGACTGCACTTCTTCCAACACAGATTGGTTTGTTCTTTTGGTAGTGCATTGTACTTTTAATAGTCTCCTCCAACACTGTAACTCAAATGCATCAATTCTTCCATGGCCTTCATTATTCACTTGCCAACTTTCACATGCATATGAGGTTACTGAAAATACTATGGCATGGGTCAGGTGTATCTCAGTCCTCAAACTTAAGTTTTTGCTCTTCAGGACTTTAAAGAGTTCTTGTGCATCAGATTTTCTTAAAGCAATATGTCCTTTGATTTATTGACTACTGCTTCCATGAATGTTAATAGTTGTTATGAGCAAAATAAAGTCTTTGACAACTTTAATCTTTTCTCCATTTATATGGATGTTATTTCTTGGTATAGTAGTGAGGAATTTTGTTTTCTTTGTCTTGAGATGCAACCCATACTGAAGGTTGTGGTCTTTGGCCATCATCAGTACTTTAAGTCCTCTTTGCTTTCAGCAAGCAAGGTTGTGTCATCTGTACATCACAGGTTGTTACTGAGTTTTCTTCCAATCCTGATGCTATGTTTTGCTTAGTACAATCCAGTTTCTCGGATTTTGTACTCAGCGTACAGATTGAATAAGTATGATGTAAGAATGCAATCTTGGTGCACACCTTTCTTAACTTTAAACCATTCCATGTTCCCTTGTTCTGTTTGACTGGCTTTTATGACTATGTACAGGTTCCTCATGAGAACAATTAAGTGTTCCAGAGTACTAATTGTCAGCAATGTTATTCATAGCTTGTCATGATCCACACAGTAGAAAGCCTTTGCATAGTCAATAAAGCACACATAAACATCTCTGTTCATCTCTGCTTTCAGCCAAGACCCACCTGATTTCAGCAATGATATCTCTCATTTCATATCCTATGTGAATCCAGCTGGAATCTCTGGCAGTTCTTTGTCAATGTACACTTGCATTTTTAAGTGTACATTGTACACTTGCATTTTTAAGATGATTTTTAATTATCTTTAACAAAATTTTACTTGCATAAGGCATTCATGATATTATCTGATGATTTCTGCATTCAGTTGGGTCACCTCACTTTGTAATGGGCATCAATATGAATCTCTTCCATTCATTTGGCCAAATAGCTGTCTTCCACATTTCTTGGCATAGGTGAGTTAGTTGATCCAGTGCCTCATCAGTTTGATGAAAAATTTTCATTTGTTTACCATCAATTCCTGTAGCCTTGTTCTTTGCCTTTAATGTACATTGGCATTCTTCCTTCAGCATCATTGGCTCTTGATCATGTTATCTCTTGAAATGGTTGGACTTCAATCTTTTTTTTTTTTTTGGTACAGTGACTGTGTATTTCTTCCATCTTCTTTTGATATTTTCTTCATCATTCAATCTTTTGCCTATAGACTCCTTCAATATTTAAAGTCAAGGCTTGAATTTTTGTCTTCAGTTGCCTTAGCTTTAGATCTGCTGAAGAACTTCTTTAGTTAGTCTATAAATGTCCAACAGCCAACCTTCTGTTAGTAGTCACATATGGGCCTAGCTAATTACAGCTAATCTATGTTGCTGCCTTGGCTGTCACCACTTTCCTAGGTGGGAACCTCACACTTTACTCATGCTCTTCTTTCTTGATGGTCCTGAGATCCTCTGCCTCTGCTTCTGAGATGGCTCATTTTATACTTAGTGGGTTTGCAAATCTACCCAAGTCCATTCTAAGAGTCCTGTAAACCTTATTTGCAAGGTCCTACCCAATAACTTGTTGGGAATTAAGACTTTGGAAAAAAAAAAAGTCATATCAAGAAAATTCAAGGTACCACACTATCCTTATCCATCAAAAAGTTTGAACTCTTTTTCACGTATTGCAGTTTCTAATATTCTTTTTAAAGTGTACTTGTATGTTTCCTTTTATTTTAAGTTATTTTTTATTTAATTTCTGCTGTTCTTAGAGATACACAATTAAGGTTCACTGATGTTTATAAGTCAGTTGAGTGCAAAAATTCTTTCAGAGAATGTGCTTTGTTTGTGCTGTGTAATACTGGCTGGGATGTCTTTAAACCTTTCCACAGGACCAGAAGAAAATAATGGAATGGTGAATGTGGGTAAAGAATATACCCAGGTGGACAGATATAGCCTATGTTTTGAAATGCTTGAATGTTCTGGATTTGGTTCAATACTTTCCAAGGTATTATTTCTCCATGAAATGGAATTTTGAAAACAGTTCTTCAAATGTCAAAAAGGGAGAGGTAGGCCAATAGCCTAAAGCTTGGAAAAACAAATAAAACATTTAAAAAGTAAGTCTGCTTGAAATGTATTTTGATTGCATTTACTGATATATTTACAATGCATAATACGATTTGTGGATATATTTTTTCTTTTAGTTTTGGTTACTCTGTTAGTTTGTGTTTTTCCCTATGCAGTGCATTGTTTTAGTGAACTTGTTTGCAATAACAAAAATGTTTTCATCTGCTGGTAAGTGTGATTAAATTAAAGCATAAATGATGTCTTTAGGTGAATTGTATATTAGTAGAGTTGGTTTAAACATTCTTTCATTTTACTTGGCAATTGCAAACAGGTGAAAGCTGAAACTAAAACCAGTCTCATTATATTGAAACTTACCAAGACATGTTAAAGAATTATTTTTCTCCCTTTTCCTTCTAATCATTGCCTTCCAGATAATGTCAAAATAAAAAGTATAAACCAGGAAGTTGGTTATATGGATTGTTTAATTTAATTTCAAACTAAGTTCCTGATACATTGGATATGTAGGATTTACTGAGACCACGTTGCTTAACACTTTCTAATGATGACACAGTGGAGTCCTGGTGTGGCGCTGTGGGTTAATGTATCAGACTGCAAAGCCATTTGAACTGCAAGGTTGGTGGTTCAAGCTCACCAGCTGCTCCTCAGAAACCCTATACAGGGTCGTTATGGGTCAGATTGACTCGACAGCACTTAACAACAACAACAAAGATGACACAAAATGTTAACATTGTATCTACTGACTTAAATTTTATAAGAAGACTGAAATGATGGATAATGTTATGCATCAAGTTTGCTAGGTCATAATTCTGAGCATTATGTAATTACCTCCAGTTTGTGATCTGATATAAGGGGAACTTCCTCTAGGGTATGGTGTGCATCCAATATATAAGGAAATTCTGCCAAAGCTTATTTGCTCTTAATCCTGCATTGCACTCATCATCCTATGATTTCCATTTCCTGGGACTTAAGCTAGAAGCCAGTTACATAACCTGCAGATTTGGGACTTCACCAGCTCCCACAATCCTATGAGTTAGAATCCTTCTTCCTGACCTGCTGATTTTAGGATCATCAGCCCCTACAATCATGTGAGTGAGAAGTCTATAACCTGACACTTGACTCTCAGATTTGTGACATGTAGCCCTCCACAACTGTGAGAGCCATTTCCTTGGAATAAATCTCTTCGTTATGGAAATTTCATATTTGTGCTCATGTGGAACCTCTATTTAGACTGAGTCAGTTGTTCAAATACAAGTGAATACTACATAGTTCCAAATAAGGAAAGATGTGCATTCTATCAATATATAGTCTCTTCTAGGCAAATAATCCAAGAAGCTGAATTTATGAAATAGAAGTTGGCCCCAGAATAGAATACAATCTTCATATGACACAGCCATGCTTGTTGATAGCAAAGAGGATTTGAAGCACTTACTAGTGAAGGTCAAAGTCTGTATCTTCAGTATATATTATGCCTCAATATAAAGGAGCTCTGGTAGTGTAGTGGTTACAAATTCGGCTGCCAACCTCAGGATCAGCATTTCAAAAATACCAGCTGTTCCGCAGGAGAAAGATGAGGCTTTCTGCTCCTGTAAAGATTTACAGCTTCGGAAACCCTGTACAGGGTCACTATGAGTCAGAAGCACGGCACATAACCACCACTAAGAAAACAATCCTTACAGCTGGACCAATAAGTAACATTATTATGAATGTAGAGACTATTGAAGGTATCAGAAATTTCATTTTGCTTGTATCCAAAATCAATGCTCTTGAAAGCATAGACATTGCATTGGACAAATCTGTTGCAAGAGACCTCTTTAAAGTGTCCAAGAGCAAAGATGTAAGTTTGAGGACTAAGGTGCACCTGAGTCAAACCATGGTATTTTCAATCACCTCATATGCATAGTACAACAAACTAACAGATGGGTCATAGCCTTTCAAGTTATTATCCCTTTTTACTCTTAAAAATTCCCAGTTTGATTAATGAACTATATTCAACCAGTCACCAAAATATGTCAATACATGCTAATTTTTAATATTGATCTTTCCTCCAACATTTATTATTTGAAACTATGAAGTAGCATGTTGTTGTTAAATGAAGTTTAAATTATAATGATTCCGACTAATAGCAACTGTTCTAGTGTGGTGCTGTAGGATAAGGTCTGGGCTGATAACCACAAGGATGGTGGTTCAAACCCACCAGTTGCTCCTCAGAAACCTTATATAAGATCTTTATGAGTTGAATCCGACTTGGCAACACAACAGTGTAGTGTTTTCAAAGACTATCTGATGGATTTGAATCACTGACCTTGCAGTTAGCAGCCCAGTGCTTATCCTACATTGCCACCCAGGACTCCAGATAATTGTATAAAACATCATAGAGTATCAATTTAAGTTATATGCTAAAGTTAAACAGAATTAACATTGCAATGATAAAGCTGCAACATTAATTTATGCACTTCTTGTAAGCACAGCTACTAGGTAAATATGCCAGGTAAAATAACTAACAAAGAGGAAATGAGTGTGTGTAGACAGTCAAATATATTGCCTTTAAAATAACAAGTTTAATGACTTTATCTTATCATATGAACAAATGTTTTTGTTGTTTGATTCGGTTTTGACCCATAACAGCTCTGTATACGGTTTCAAGGAGCAACTGGTGAGCTTGAACCGCCAATCTTGCCATTCAAACTGACTTCAGTCCAGGACATTAACCCACCACTGGGTTTTTGTGTTAAGTAAAAACATCCATTTACATAATAAGGAAAAGTTTTGGTGGTTAAATTTTAACCATGAAAACATCCAATATTTTCTGCAAGAAATAAAGCAGTCTTAGATAAATGTTTTGTTTTGTTTCAATATATGATATCCAGTAATATGCACTTTAAAAATACAAAACCACAAAAACTGGGCAAATATAATACAAAGGACTTTCTTTCTGAACATGATGTCTAAGTAGGATTCTCTTTCCTCTGCTCGATCTTCACCAAAATCTATTCACAAATATTACAGTTGTTCCCACAGTAACTCTACAGAGTGGTTAAAGTTTTGAGTCAGCATGGCTAGGTCACGATTCTCAGTAGCCTGGAAAATATTATGTCATCATCCTACATCTGTGATCTGATGTAAGCAGTCAAGCAGTTCAAAAGGGAGTTTCATTGAGTATGTGGCCTGCAATGAATATACTCATATGAATGTTCTTGTAAAGTATGCTTTCTCTCCATTCTTATTTGATTTGTCATGTTCTGTCCTCTGGTTCTTGGGATGTAAGCCAGTAGTCTGACATGCTGATTTTGAGTTTATCAACCTCTCCAACCATGTAAATCAGGAGAGGCTTTTAGCCTCACACCTGATCATAGTTTTGTGTTTTGTTCACCTCTGCAACTGTATGAGCAATTTTATTAACATCAATATCACATGCAAATAAAATTTTGTTGAAAATAATTAAAAACCGACTACAATAGTACATCAACAGAGAACTGCCAGAGGTTCAAGTCACATTCAAATGAGGGCATGGGACTAGTGATATGATGTCAAAAGATGTTTACCTGCACTTTATTGCCTATGCAAAGGCTTTTGACTGTGTGGATCATGACAAGCTATAGACAATATTGAGAAGAATGGGCATTCTAAAACACTTAATTGTGTGCATGAAGAACCTGTACATAGACCAAGAGTAGTTGTTCAGACAGAACAAGGGGACTCCAAATGGTTTAAAATCAGTCAAGATGTGCATAAGAATTATATTCTTTCACTATACTTATTCAATCTGTATGCTGAGCAAATAATCTGAGAAACTGGATTATATGAAGGATGTGGCCAGGATTGAAGGAAGACTCATTAACATCATGCAATATGCAACTGATACAACCTAGATCGCTGAAAGTGAAGAGGACTTAAAATACTGATGAAGATAAAAAACTGTAGCCTTTAGTATAGGTTATACCTCAATGTAAAGAAAAAAAATTCTCACAACTGGACCAATTTATAAAATCATGATAATGAAGAAAAGATTGAAATTGTCAAAGACTTCATTTAGCCTGGACCCAAAATCAACATTCATGGAAGTACCAGTCAAGGAATCAAATGATGTATTGCATGAGACAAATCTTCTACACAAGACCTCTTTAAAGTGTTCAAGAGTAAAGATGCCAGTTTGAGGACCAAGGTGCACCTGACCAAAGCCATGTTATTTTCATATGCATGTGAAAGTTGGAAAATGAATAAGGAAGACCCTAGAAGAACTGATGTATTTGAGTTGCAGTGTTGAAAAAGAATATTAAAAGGACCATGGACTTGAAGAAGAACAAACAAATCTATGATGGGAGAAGTACAGCCAGAATGTTCCTTAGAAGTCATGCATGTTATTAGGAAGGGACTAACACCTAGAGAAGAACATCTTCCTTGGTGAAGTGGAGGGTCAGAGAAAAAGAGGAAGACCCCCAAGGATGGACTGGCACAGTGCTAACAGCAATGGGCTCAGCCATAACAATAATTGTGAGGATGGCACAAGGCTGAACAGAATTTCATTCTGTTGTGGATGGGATCAGTATGATTCCCAACAGATCACATAGTGCTTAAGACAGCAACAACATGTGTAACATTCGGAAAAAATTAAATGTGAAAAATGTTATTACAAATTCTAAATTAACAAAATCCTTTGGGAAAGTAGACTGTGTGCCTCATTGAGACATACAACCAGAATGTAGGCGTGTGAGGGTCACAATGTATCATTCCTGACTATGGTGAAGAGAAACTGTGAGGACCTCACTTGACAGATGACAAATGTCCTCTAGGCTTTTTTAGATTAAAGACTTCCAAACATGTAAGTTCTACATAAAACTGTCAACTGATCTGTAGCACTATTGTATCAATACATGTTTAAGGAGAGAAGGCCAAACAAATGAAGCTAAAACATGTGTACAAAGATTAAAACCACTTTTGAATTCTTGGGAGCAACAGAGGTCAAAGCTCCACAATTGAACTCCAATTATGTGAGGAATCAAAGGGACAATGGTTGTATGATTCCACTAACATGAAATATCTAGGATAGGCAAGGATGTAAAGACACAAGTTTATTAGGGATTACAAAGCATGGGTGTGGGAGAAAGAAAAAGACTTGCTACTACTTACGGGACACTTCTATTAAGGATGATGGGAAATTTTGGAAACAGATAATGGAAATTCTTGAACAATATGATAGATCTAACTAAGGTTATGCAATTGTACATGTGAAGAATGTTGAAAAATCAAACAGTTTCTTACATATATATTTACCACAATAATAGTAATTTTTTAAAAACAACCATATAAGAGAATGAAAGTGAGGAATGAGAGAATTATATTAGACATGACAATTGTTGTTGTTGTTAGGTGCCATCGAGTCGGTACTAACCCATAACGACCTTATGCACAGCAGAAAGAAGCACTGCCCGATCCTGGGCCAACCTCACCACTGTTGCCATGACATGACAGTTACTTGACCAAAAATTCAGTTCTACTTGCTATTTCTATTTCATGTAAATTCAAAAAGAGTTAAAGTGCAAAGGGACAAAGGAGTAAATAAATGAGAAGGTAGGAGAAGGTTAAGATTTTGGGATATAAGTTAGGTACACTTTGAGGCTTAAAATCTGGTTCTGATACATATACAAGTTTTTATTGAAACATTTACTTTCTTTGATAATACTTTTATTTATAACATGAGGATGATAGCACCCATACTTTTGTTATAAAGTTTAAATTTACCAAAGCAGTTAAAGTAGTTAGTTTGAGGCTTGGCTTGTAAGTACTAAAGAAAAATGCTTATTATTTAATTATCCATTTGTTAAATTTAAAGATACAGAATTAGGCAACATAAGGATAAATTAATTTTTCAAGATCACACAGTAACTAAAACATAGTTTGTTGATTCTCAGGGTCCAAATATTTTACTATATCTTGTTATTTGGCTTGATGCACTGGTAGGAAACTAAAATGTAAATTTGCAATTTTTTTAAGCTTATAAATTGCATTTATTAATTTTAGATGATAAAGGAATCTTATAAGGTTGTAGCAAAGCTAATCATGTGTAGTGGTAAATGATTTATCTAAAATTAGAGGACCTGGGATCAGAAGGGGAAACATTCAAATGCATATGTAATTACTTTAAATATGTTCAGATTTATGTTTATAATCCAAAAGTTTCTTACTGACATCAGTAACCGTCCTCATTTTATTATTTATCTCCTGAATTACAGAGAAATTTGCTTAAGTTATTGGATCTTTTTTTTTTTTTTAGATCTTCATTTTGAATTGGGTGAAGATTTACAGAGCCGATCAATTTTTCAGTTAACAATTCATAAACATTTTGTTGAATTTCTGATTGCTATTCCCACAGTGAAACATCACTTAACCCACTTCCTCCCTATGTTTCATGTTTGATTCTTCCTTTTTCCTAGTTCTTCTAAACTTTGTTCTGAGGTAAATGCTGAAATTTTTATGTCAAATGACTAATTATTATAAAGTCTATGTATTTCACTGGTGTTATTTTTCTCTTTATATTGTTGTTAAGAGCCACTGAGTTGTTTCTGACTCAGTGACCCTGCGTAGGGTTTCCAAGGAGCAGTCGGTGAGTGTGAACTCCAGACTTGTGAATCAAACTGACCTTGCAGTCCAGTACATTATCCTGCACTGCCACACCAGGACTCCTTTCTATTTATAGATCTGTCTATTGTTTGGTTGGAAATTAAGTCTTTTGTGAGTTCATTTCCAGATCTATAGGGTGACAATGGTCACAGTATCTGGGGTTCCACCAGTCTTTATCCAGCCAGTAAACCTGGTCTTCTTTGTTGTTTTGAGTTTGTTTTTGTTTAGTTTTTTTTTATGTTTTTGTTGTGAGGTTTACATGGGAGAACATCAGCCCTACATTCATCCTATCACATTTCATTTCACTGCAATGATTATAATCTTCTCCATGCATCATCAAACAACCAAAGGGGACACCACACAGGCCCTCCCCAGGCTGCCAGCACACAGCCCTTCTCCCTCCCTGAGTCCAGTGTCCCCAGCTGCTCCATCTGTCCATGTCATCTTCTCTGTCTCCATCCCTGGTGTCACTGCCTCTTGGAGTAGGGTCCCACTCGCCATTCTTCTCACTTGATGGTTCAAGGGACATCTGTTCCTGGGCTGCAAAATCAATCACTCCCCTCCTTTTGTCAAAAAACATCTACCTCGATATTTTCGAGCCTCACAGTCAGTCCTGATGGCAATTATTCACTATTGTGCCACAAGAGTCTTATCCCCATTTCCTTTTGCCAGCCCGGTCTCAACAGATTGGAAATCATTCAGTGGTGATTCTACCTTCTCCTGCCCCATCTGGAACTAGGCTCCCTCTTGAAGGCTTGTAAGCCAATCACTTCTTGTCTTTATAGGTCCCCCATTTGGGGTAGCCAATGTCTAAGTTATCCATCCCTGTCATCCCTGTGTACTAAGGGGTTGGGAGTGATCCTCACAGTAAAGATTTGTTCCCTTTTTTTAGATAAGTGTAGGTAACGTTCATCAAATTGAAGCAGATTACTCTTTTTTTTATTTTGTCCCTCTTCTTTCTTTTTTTAGTCGAGTTCTGATCATCCAACCATTGAAGCCAGGTCAAGTGGGTACTATCTGCAAGTATGGGTGTTCTTGTGCTTCTCCCCTCACTTCATATCAGCTGGATGCTTCATTCTCCACTCTAGTCCTCTGTGGCCATGCCACTACCTCTGGACCCAGAAGTCCCTGAGTCTTGCCATATTGCTGGCCATCCAGCTTTCCACCCAGGTTCACAGGGGTCTATTGAATGTGGTCAGGCTTAACTCACAACTTCAGTGCTGTTTTTACCCTCTGTCCCCCTTATCACTGACCAAAGTGGTCACCAGCCAGACTACATGCCCACTCATATATTCCCCTTGAGACTCAGTCTTGGAAGGGGGTTTGCTCCTAGGTGTCCTAACCACTTGCCTTGATGGCTCCCAGGTGAATAGCTTAATTGCTCTTGTAGTAATCAATCAGACTGCCATTATTGTTTCAGATTTTTCCTGCTAGTCTTTCTTTCACACAGTATCTTCTGTTCTTCTAGCCACTCCAGGCTGGTCTACTCATCCTTTTCAATGGAAATTTCCTAACTCAGTTGGTTCTGAATGGGGTACTGGAATCCACCTATGGTCTTGTTCAATGTAAAGGCTACACAGGAAGCCTCTTTCACTGGGCAACTTCTAGCGCCCTTTAAGGTAGTCTAATCAGTTATAGGTTGAAGACAGACTTATAAGCTTTCTGTGGTGATGATTCTGGCTATTCCTTTCTCCATCCCCTCAAGTGTCTATGATAGGCAAGGGAAACCAAGATTCAAAAGACAGCCAAAAGTATTGATACATGGTTGGAATAGGGAAAGGGGGATGTAAATAATGTTAAAATGCTTGGCTGTCTATTGAATCTTGATTTCCCTGGCATACCACTATAAAATAGTCACTTGAG
>NW_006408751.1:3105513-3106260 GCF_000296735.1 Chrysochloris asiatica
ATGTTTTGTGGCAAAAGGAGGGGAGTGATTAACTTTGCAGAGGTCCCTGGGACCATCAAGGAAGAAAAGCGGAGAATGGAACCCTACCCAGAGAAGCAGGGATGCCAAAGATGGAGGCAAAAACAATGACATGGAGAGATGGAGCGGCTGGGGACTTTGAACCCAGAGAGGTAGAGGAGCAGTGTACTGATAACAAGGGGGCAGGATTGCAGGGTATACCCTGTGGTTGGTTTATGATGCATGGAGGAGATTGTAACCATGGCAAAGAAATGATATAGGATAGGGTGAATATGAAGCTACTGTTCTGCATGTAAACTATCATAGTTTTCACAATAAAGCAATAAAAGAAAAAAAACAAAAAAAGACAGTCAAACATCTTAACATTATTACCCTCTTTTACCCATTCAACCATGCCTCAATCCCTGTATCCCGGAGCCCTTTTGTTACAAGGTTGTGCATACATCATTATTTGCCCCTGTCCCATTTAGCCAATGCAGACCTGCCTAACTATTCTCCCTTGAGCAGTTTTTCTTCCATTACCCTACCCCTTCTTCTGTATTGGCCCCCACCCTGGCACCCCAAACTCGCACCCAAGCTATCCTATGTCTATTCCCTACCCTGTGCTCTATTTTCCCCTCCCTCCTACCCCTCCTCTCATCCCATACACCCTGGCTGTCAGCAAATATATATATATATAATATTTTCCCCCTTTTAATGTGGGTTCTTTTTCTTAGTTCTTTATAATAA
>NW_006408751.1:3108519-3110801 GCF_000296735.1 Chrysochloris asiatica
GATTTTTCTTGCTATATAGTAAAGGCTATTGTTTTGAGTTTTGTTCCATATTTTTCTTCTATTCTATCCAGGGTCTTCTAGTATGATCCCTTTCAGAGCAGTTGGTAATGGTAGTTGGTCACATCTAGTTCTTTTTGTCTCAGTATCATGGATAATGGTGTTCATTTGACCCATTGGATTAATTGTTTCTATATGCTTTTGATTTTCATCACTTTTCTTTTCTCTGGACAGGGAAAGACTAGTAGTGGCATGTTAGTCAGTTTCCCCAGGATCTTGACAGAGAACTTTATACAATCTAGCAAATAATTTTGAAGATAGTGATTTTGATGATTGCTATGATACCAGTAATCTGACTGCAGATTAGAAAAAAAAATAACTTTTTCTGTAAAGACAGAAAATGGAAAATTAACATTAACTTAACAGGTGATGAATTTTCATTCTCTGTTTTTACAGAAAAAGGTGTTCATCATTTTCCCAACTTTCTCATGCCATTAACTTGAAATTGAATGAAAAAAAAAAAACTATTGCTCTCTATCAATTTTAATATGGTAATTAATAATTTTTCTACAATAAGTAGAGAAATTTTTTAAATACTATATCGGTGAAGTGATATTTTAACAAACAACTATAAATTTAATTTGCAGGAAAGAATTTCAGTAAATGATACATAATTTAATAATTTTAAATGTGAAAAAATGAATCTTTAGTTTGAAATCCTTTTCAATTTACTGAATAACTGTTGCTGTTGTTAGCTTCCAACTGAGTCTGATTCATGCACCATGAAAGGAAACACTGGTCCTGTACCATCCCCATGATCAGTTGTGGTTCAAACTATGGTTATCCATGCAGCTTTCATTGGCTTATTTTTTGGAGTAGATAAGCAGTCCCATTTTTCTTGTCTGAAAGCGCTGCTAAAATCTGTTCATCATCATGGCAACATACAAGTCTCCACTGAAAGATGAGTAATGATTGCATATGCAGAGATATGGTCAAGAAAAAAAACTGCAATGTTGGCAGTTCAAACTACCAGCCACTTCTCAGAAACCCTATATAGGATCACTATGGGTCAGAACCAACTAGACAGTACTTAACAACAAACAATCATTAGATTGGCAGGTTATTTATTCTATATTAATTTTAGGTAAAACATCAAGTTCTAGTCTAACTTTTAATAGGAATTTGTTTTCCAAGTTAAGGTAACATTGCATTTGCTTTCTATTCCTAGGTATATGTACATTTCAGTCACGTAGCTAATATAAAAACATCTGTTAGAAGAGAGATTATTTTAATTGACAATAATATACTATCAGGTCCAGTTATGCAATTAACCTACCTTATGTGTTAAAATTATCATACTTATTAAGAATATCAAGGAATATATATAATAAGTCATGTATGTACAATTATACAACTGGCAGTATAAATAGTTATATACAAGAGATACAAGCTACACCTATTGTGTGCTGAAAGCTGTTACATTCAATTCATCTTGTTTCCATATCAAGAGTTCTAAACTCTATTATAACCTTCTCCAAACATCTGTCAGTTTGCCATACTGTGCTCACTTGCATGTTGCTGTAATCATGACTGATGTTTCAAAACCAGCAGGGTCACCCATAGTGGACAAGTTTCAGCGAACACTTTCAAATGAAGAACATTCTAAGAAAAGGAAAATGTGATCCCTTTCTGAAAGGATCCTTTACGAAAAACCTTATGAATAGTGGTGAAACATTGATGTGCCAGAAGATGAGCCCCTCAGGCTGGAATGCATTAAAAATATAACTGAGGTAGAGCTGCCTCATCAAAATAGTTGACCTTAATGACATGGATAGACAAAGCTTTCAGGGCCCTCATGTGATGATATGGCATGACTCAAAATAAGGAGAAACAGATGCAACCATCCATTAATTATCAGAATATGGAATGTACAAAGTATGATACTCAGGAAATTGGAAGTCATAAAAAATGAAATGGATGGAATAAAGATTAATATCTGAGGTATTAAGGAGATGACATGTACAGGTGTTGGAAATTTTTAATCATACAATTATATGGTTTACTATGCCAGTAATGACAAATTGAAGAGGAAAGGCATCACATTCATTTTCAAAAATAATAGTTCAAGATTTACCTTGAAATACAATGTTGTCTATGAAAGGATAATATCCATTGGCCTACATGGAGTATCAGCTCATACCACTATTATCAAAATATACCCAGCAATTGTTAAAACCAATGATGAAGAAACTGAAGAATTCTACAAGTTTCTTTTTTTTTTTTTT
>NW_006408751.1:3113846-3114440 GCF_000296735.1 Chrysochloris asiatica
GGAAAAAAGAAAAGACCAGATGATACATCCTTGCTTGCTGAAAGTGAAGAGGACTTAAAATACTTACTGATGAAGATCAAGGAGCACAGCCTTCAGTATGGATTGCATATCAATGTAAAGAAAACAAAAATCCTCACTACTGGACCAATAAACAACATTCTTATCACCAGAGAAAAAATTGAAGTTTTCAAGGAGTTCATTCTTTTTTGGATAGACTATCAGCTCTCATGAAGCAGCAGTCAAGAAATCAAATGACATATTGTATTAGGCAAATCTTCTGCACAAGATCGTTTTCAAGTGTTGAAGAACAAAGATGTCAGCTTGAGGACTAAGGTGCACTTGATCCAAGCCATGGTATTTTCAATAACCTCATATGCATGTGAAAGATGGACAGTGAATAAGGTAGATGGTAGAAGAATTGATGCTTTTGAGTTATGGTTTGGAGGAGAATATTGGAAGTGCCATGGGCTGCCAAAAGTACCAACAGACCTGTGTTGGGAGAAGTGCAGCCAGAGTGCTCTTTAGAGGCCAGGATGGCCAAACTTTGTCTTTCATACTTCAGACTTATTGTCAGGAAGGACAAGTTGCTGGAGA
>NW_006408751.1:3116985-3118611 GCF_000296735.1 Chrysochloris asiatica
AACCAAAGGTATTGAAGGAAGAAGTCCAAGTTGCACTGAAGACATTGTTGCACTGAAGACAAGTTTACAGCGATTGTTAAAACACAACTTGAAATGTTTCAAAAAACTAATACAGCAGTGATGGCACACATCCATCTCTACCAAGAAATTTGAAAGACAGCTTCCTGGTTTGCTGATTTGAAGATATCCATATTTGTGCCCATTCTAAAGAAAGGTGACCAAATGGAATGTGAAAAACATAGAGCAATATCATTAATATCACATGCAAGTAAAAGTCTACCGAAGACAATGCAAAAAACAGTTGCAGAAGTACATTGACAGGGAACTGCCAGAAATTCAAGTAACAAGAGATATCAACTAAAATAAGATGGCTCTTGGCTGAAAGTATAAAATTCTAGAAAGATGCTTACTTGTGTTTGATAAAATACAAATTTTGTTTCATCAAACTGATGCAATGATAGAAGTACTCACTATTCTATTAAAAAAAAAAATTTTTTTTGGAAGAAAGCTACCTAGCCAAAGCCATATTTGTGGCCATTACAAAGAAAGGTAACATAACGGATTGCAGAAAATATCAAACAATATACCATTAATAGCACATGCAAGTAATATTTTTCTGAAAATAATAAAAAAATTATTGCAGCAGCACATTAACAGGGAACTGCCAGAAAACCAAGTTGGATTAATAAGAGGACATGGAAGAAGTGGTATAATTACTGACATCAGATGTATCTTAACTAAAAGCAGACAATACCAGAAAGACGCTTACTTTTGTTTTAATAACTTTATAAACAAATTCAAATGTGTGAAGCATAAGAAACTATGGATAGCACTGTGAAAACATTGTGTCACATACTTTGGACACATTTTCAGGAGAAAACAGTCCCTAGAAAAGACCATGATGTTGTTAAAGCAGAGAGTCAGTGCAAAATAGAAATACCCTCAATGAAATTGATTGATGCTGTGGCTTCAACATTGGGTTCAAACATAACAACAATAATGAGGGTGCCACTCTTATGTTGTGCATCAGGTCACTATGTACTGGAGTGGACTCCGTGGTACCTAATAACAATAGCGTTGAAACCTTAGGGGACCATGAACATATATTTGGTCAGACATGTCCCAAAAGGGAATTATATGGCACTTTACTGTACATTTGAGGGATCATTAAATTGATAAGAAAAATATAAACAGACCAATTGAAAAATATATAATGATATGATGTATCTATCATTTTTTATTAATATGGCTTTAGTATAGAGTATTGAATAGATCATAGACTTCCAGAACAATGAATAAATCTTTCTTGGAAGAAGTGGTCAAAATGCTTCTAAGAAGGAAGGATGGCTAGACTTCATCTTATGTATTTTGGACATGTCATCAAAAGAGATCAGTCCCTGGAGAAGGACATCATGTTTAGTAAAGTGAATTGTCAGTGAAAAAAAAGAAAATACTCAATGAGATAGAAGGATACAGCGGTTTCAACAATAGGTTCAAACAGAGATGATTATGAGAATGGTGAAGTCAGTGCTGTATTAGGGTAGCTGTAAAGAAAACAAATATCCTCACCACTGGACCAATACACAACATTCTTATCAATGGAGAAAAGATTGAAGTTTTCAAGGA
>NW_006408751.1:3119171-3124626 GCF_000296735.1 Chrysochloris asiatica
AACAACAACGAGTCAGAAGATATTCAATGTCACCTAAAACAGCATCAGATAGATTAAGATAATGTTGTTGTTGTTGTGGGTTGTTAAGTAAATTCTGGTTTATGTTGATGAAGTAGGTTTTGACTCTTAGCAACTATATGCACAACAGAATAAAACACTGCCCATTCCTTTACAATCCTTACAATCATTGTTAGGTTTGAGCCCATTGCTGCTGCCACTGTGACAAACCATCTCATTGGGGGTCTTCCTCATTTTTACTGACCCTCCACTGTACCAGCCATGATGTCCTTCTCCAGGGTCTGGTTCCTCATGATAATGTGCCTGAAGTATGAGAGGTGAAGTATGGCCATCCTGACTTCTGAGAAGCATTCTGACTGTACTTCTTCCAACACAGATTTGTTTGTTCTTCTGGCAGTCCGTGATATTTTTCATATTCTCCTCCAACACCAGAACTCAAATGCATCAATTCTTCCATGGTCTTCTTTATTCATTGTCCAACTTTCACATGCATATGTGGTTATTGAAAATATCATGGTTTGGCTCAGGCGCACCTTAGTCTTCAAACTGACATCTTTGCTCTTGAGCACTTCAAAAAGGTCTTGTGCAGCAGATTTGCCTAATGCAATACGTCATTTGATTTCTTGATTGATGCTTCCATGAGTGTTGTTGGTTGATCCAAGCAAAATGAAGTCTTTAACAGCTTCAATATTTCCTCCATTTATATAGATGTCGCTTATTGGTCCAGTTGTGAGGATTTTGTTTTCTTTTTATTGAGGTGCAACCCATATCGAAGATAAGTATTTTAAGGCCTCTTCATTTTCGGCAAGCAGGTTGTATCATCTACATATCATGTTAAAGAATCTTCCTTCAATCCTGATGCCACACTTTTCATGTAATACAGTTTCTCAGATTATTTGTTCAGCATACAGATTGAATAAATACGGTGAAAGAATACAACATTGGCACACATCTTTCCTGATTTAAAACTACTGTCCCCTTGTTTTATTTGAACAATTATCTCTTGGCCTATGCATAAGTGTCTTACAAGTACAACTCAGTGTTCTGGAATACCAATTCTTCACAATGCTTGTCTTGATTCACACAGTCAATTGACTTTACGACATAGTCAATAAAGTACAAGTAATCATCATTCTGGTGTTCTCTGTTTTATTCAAGATACATCTGGCAAAAGGTAATGAAATCTCTCATTCTACATCCTCATCTAAATCCAGGTTGAACATCTGGCATTTCCCTATCAATGTGCTGCTGAAGCTGCTTTACAAGTATCTTCATCTAAATTTTACTTGTATGTGATATTAATGATATTGTCCAATGGCTTCCACAATCTGTTGGGTCACCACTCTTTGGAATGGCCACCAATTAGCCAGGTAGATGCATTCCAAATCTCTTGCCTCCAGTGCTGCATCAATTGGTTGAAAGATTTCAATTTGTATTCCATTCGTTTCTGGAGCCTTATTCTTTGCCAATATTTTCAGTCCATTTTGGATTTCTTCCTTTAGTAGCATTAGATCTTGATAATATACCATTTATGAAATGGTTGAACATTGACCATTTCTTTTTGGCATAATGACTCGGTGTAGTTTGAGAAATACTGAGTGTGTTCCTCCCTATTGATTTGCTAACTCCAGATACTTGCACATTTCATTATAATAATTGTCTTTGACTTCTTGAGCTGCACTTTAAAATTTTCAGGTCAGCTCTTTCACCTCCTCATTCCCTCTCATTTCCTCAATTTATCAATGCTGGAGGGAGAGTTTCAGAGTCTCCATTCTGACATCCAGTTTGATCATTTCTTTCTGTGTTGACTTTCTAACAACTTTTTGCTTTCTTTATGTATGATATTCTTGATGTCATCCCTCAGGTCTTCTAGTCTTTGGGCATTAATATCTAAGGCAGAAAAACTGTTTGAGAGGATCTCCAAATTCAGGTGGAATGCATTCAAGGTCATATTTTGGCTCTTATGGACTTTTAATTTTCTGTAGCTGTAGCCTGAACTTGTCTATGAGCAACTGCATCTGGCCTTGATTTTGCTGATGTTATGGCGTTGTTCCACTGTCTCTTCCCACAGATGTAGTCAATTTGAATTCTGTGTATTCTATCTGGAAAGTTCCATGTGTATAATCATCATTCATGTTGTTTAAAAAAGGTAATTGTAATGAAGAAATCATATGATCTCCAGCATTGTTTCTATCACCAAGGCCATATTTTTCAACCACTGATCCTTCCTCTTTGTTTCCAACATTTGCATTTCAATCAATACATCTTAATTGCACATTTGATCAATTTCAAACTGAAGAAGTTGGTAGAATTCTTCAATATCATCATAAATGTACTTAGTGGTAGGTGCTTAAATTTGAATAATAGTGGTTTTGAGTGGTCTATTCTGGTAGTGTAGTGGTTACGAATTGGGCTGCTAATCTCATGGTCAGCAGTTCAAAACTACCAGCTGTTATGCAGGAGAAAGGTGAGGCTTTCTGCTCCCATAAAGATTTGAAGCCTCAGAAAACCTGTACAGGGTCACTATGAGTCGGAAACGACTCCACGGTACTTAACGACAACAACAACCTTATAGACTTTGAGATATTATCCTATGATAGATAGTATTATACTTCAATATGGATCTGGGAATATTCTTTCTGATGAAGAATGCAATGTGATTGCTTTTCAATTTGTCATTCCTGGCATAGTAAACCATGTGATCATCAGATTCAAAATGGCCAATATCAGTCTGTAATGGTTAGGTTTCTATGTCAACTCGACTAGACCAGGATTTTCAGTGGTTTAGTGGTTGGGATGTGTTTATTCCCATGGTGAAACCTAATAAAGGCATAGTTAGCTTGTCTCCTATGTACAGTGTTCTGGGTTGATGTTGTTGTTTTTGTTAAGTGCCGTTGAGTTGATTCCAACCCATAGTAACCCTGTATAGGGTTTCCAAGGAGCAGCTGGTGAGCTTGAACCACCGACCTTGCAGTTCAACCAGCTTTGCAGTTTGGTGCATTAACCCACAGCGCCAGGCAATTTAAACATTGGCTTTCAAGAAACAGGGTGGGTGAAGTTCCTGATTTATAAGCATTCATGGATGTGCTTAGTTTTAGAATGAAGGGTCAAGAGAAAATTCCCAGTGACTAGTTTTGTTATTTTTCAGATTTGTTGTTGTTAGGTGCTATCGAGTTGTTACCAACTCATACACAGCAGAACAAAACACTGCCTGATCCTGGGCCAACCTCACAATTGTTGCCACACTTGAGCCCATTGATGCTACCACTTTGCCAATCCAACTTGCTGGAGGTCTTTCTCTTTTTCTCTGACCCTCCACCCTACCAAGCATGATTTCCTTCTCCAATGTCTGATTCCACCTGACAATATATCCTATTTTTCAGATAGGTCTGGTGAAAGTGGCTGGGAGATGATGCTGAGAGAATTGTATGATTTCAATTGTAATTGTAGTAGGATTAGTTGTGATTGTCAAAACTGTAAAAATCTTTCATTTCAGGAACAGATGAACCCAGGACCATCATTAAGGATGAGCATGATTTGAGCTTGGGATCCCTGCCTGAAAAGTGGTGACAGCAGAGTTGGTGGCAGAGGCAGTGACATGGAAACACAGAGCAGCTATGGTCTCTAGTGGATTCCTGATGTGGCGCTGTGGGTTAATGCGCCAGAATGCAAAGCTGTTTGAACTGCAAGGTCGGTGGTTCAAGCTCACCAGCTGTTACTCAGAAACCCTATACAGGGTCGCTATGGGTTGGAATCAACTCAATGGCACTTAACAACAACAGCAATGTGGTCTCTAGTAAGGCTGTGTGCCTACGTGCAGAAGGCTGGCTTGAAAATGTGCCCTTTGGACATTTAAATTAATACATGTTCTTTGCTTTGTCTGTGTGCATCAAATATTTTTACTTTGCTAATTTGTGACATATAAGATGTAAGTGGGGGCCAGTGCATTTTCAGTTGTACATGCTTTAGTTATATCATACAAGAAAGACTTTATAATTTTCTTTATTTAGAGATTATGAACATAGTTTATAGGTTTTTGAGTTGACAAGGGTGGACTGCAATGGTTAGCTTTCTCTGTCAACTCAACTAGGCCAGGATTGCCAGAGATTTAGAAGTTGGGATGTGCTTATTCCCATGATAATGAAACCTAATTCAGGCATACTTAGCTCTTTGATGAACAGCTGTGAGTAGCCAATCAGTTGAAGGGATGCTTCCTTAAGCATGTGGTCTGCTCCCAATATAATGAACATAAGGGAGGTACTGGGTCTTTCTCTTTAGCTGGTGACCTGAGACTCTACATTTGTAAGATAAACCTCTCTCTGTGTGTGTGTGTATATATATATATATATACATGTATATGTTTTAATGGTTTTGCTTCTCTAGAAAACCTGGCCTAAGACACAGTGCACTTCAACTCACTAATGCTTAGGATATCGATGGCCCTCCATTTCATTTTTGACAACTTACAATTTTCCTAGATTCATAATTTGTGCATCCTAAGTTCTGATTATTAATGGATGCTTACAGCTGTTTCTCCTCATTTTGAGTTGTGCCCCATCAGCAAAGAAAGATCCAAAAAGCTTTATTCCATTCCCATCAGGAGACAACTCTTCTCCAATCATATTTCGAGTGCCTTCCAACCTGAAGGGCTCATCTTTTGACTATATTCTGATGCTATAGTTCATGTTTCAGTACTTGATATGCTGGTGCTGTCTGACAGTGTTTCACTGCTATTCATAAGGTTTTTCATAATTACACATTCATAAGTGATACACCTCTCCTTCCTAGTCTGTCTTAGTGTGGAAGCTTCTGCTGAAACCTATCTACCATAGGTGAACCTGCTGATATTTGAAATACCAGTGGCATATCTTCCAGAGTCACAGCAACATGCAAACCATCACAGTACAGAAAACAGACAGATGAGTATTGATTCAGACTCATCACAATCCATATAAGCAAGTAGATCTGTTCCATAAGTTTTCTTTGGCTGTAAGGACTTCTAATTTGGCAATGTAGGATAAGCACTGGACTGCTAACTATGAGGTTTCAAGGCCTTTCCCTCTGTGAAATAGCTGTTGGTTTCAACCCTCAGACATGTAGGCAGCAGCTGAGCTCTAATCATTGGGAACCAGAGCTTCTCATTAAGAGAATTATTGTTGTTAAGTGCTGTCAAGTTAGTTCAGACCCATGGTGATCCTGTTTAGTATTTCCGAAGAGTGGTTGGTGAGTTTGAATTGCTGACCTTGTGGTTTGAATGACTTTGCAGTGTCATTACTCACAGTGCCATTACCAACAGACAGAGAAGATTTTCAATTTGGAAGCAATCAATCCTATCAATGTATCTGTGTGGCACTGTGGCTAATGAGTCAGACTACAAAGTCATTTGAACTGCAAGGTCAGTGGTTCAAGCTCACCAACTGCTCCTTGAAAACCCTAT
>NW_006408751.1:3127771-3129745 GCF_000296735.1 Chrysochloris asiatica
AGTCTACCCTTGGCCTTGTTTTGGCTGATGATAAAGAGCTTTTCTACTGTCTCCACAGATGTAGTCAATTTTGTTTCTGTGTATTCCATCTGGTGAAATCCATGTATAGAGTCATCTTTTATGTTGTTTATAAAAAGTATGAGTGGTGGTTGGTTTGGTAGGAAAAGAAAAAATGTTATTTGTACTAAGGTTCCAATTCATACATGCACAGGTTTATTGCAAACAAAATGTTTTTAAACATGTCTCTAGATCAGTGGATATGCACAGACACGTTTTCACAGTAATATACTTGGCTTAGTCTTATTAGGGTGCCTTCAAAAACAAAAAGGTCAAATCAAAACAATGGCTTCAGAGGGGATGAGGGGACTGCTGTGACAGAGCAGTTCAAGCTTGAGCCACAAGTTCAGAAGGTTATGGCAACCTCTTTGGGGGACCACCAAGGGGCAGTCTTGATAGGGTTGCTCAAAGGAGACAGAACAATCAAAGGGATTATTATGAAGCTACTTAAGAAAATGGAAAACTGCATTGATGAGAAAAATACAGGAAAATTGCACAGCAGAATTTTTTTCCTATCACAACAATGCTCCTGCGTATAATCCAATGGTAACAAGTGTTGTCCTCTGAGAGTTTCATTAAGAAACCTTATTCCATCAACCCCACAACCCTAATCTTGCGCCTTAAGACTTCTTTCTTGTTGCCTAAATTGAAATTATTTAAAAGGAGTTGATTCCCTCAAGTTTCCATTTTTACTAGTGTAAATCAATTAGCATAAAATTATTCAAGGAATGAGTAGAGAGATGGAAACACTACCATCAGAGGTGTATAGAGGCAGATAGATATTTCAAGAAACAGTATCTTCACATTTTGATGAAAAAAATTTTCTATTATTTTGTAGCAATACTATTTGACTTACTCTAACATTTCTTATGCTTTTGAATTATAAGTCATCTTATAATTGAATAAAAGAAACTAAAAACTGTCATAACTTGAGTATTAAGAATGATTACTATTTTATATAGATGAAATTGTCTTCACAATAAAGTAAAAAAAAGTCCTTATGTATATTATAAGGTCTTTTTTCTTCTTCTTTTTCCTGGTCTCTGCTTAACACTTGTGGTCATTAATTTTATGAGTCAACTGGGCTGGACTATTGGACCCAGCTGATTGGTTAAAAAGAAACAGCAGCCTAAATGAGCCTATAAAGGTCTTTACTTGTGATTAATATTTAAAGCATTTGAACTTAAATAAAGCAGATGAAATGCCTTACTGTAAATGGGCCTTACTCAATCAGTCGAGGGCTAAACAATTATACAATCAACAACAAACAGAGAGAGTATGAAAGGTCAAGTATGAAAGATAAACCATAGCTAATGAGTCTATTATAATAAAACAAATCATAAAAGAAAGCTATAAACAACTGTATGCTAACAAGTAATTTATATGAAATTGACATTTCCTAAAAATGCACAAAATACTGAAAGCAGTTCCATAGGAAAAAGAAATTTTGAATAGACGAACAAAGAAAAAGGTTGAATTATTAATTTAAAAAATACCCACAAGGAAAAGTTCAGCTCAAAATGGTGAATTCCCTAGAAAATTTAAAGAAAACTTAATATGACTTCTATACAAGCTCTTAAAAAATCAGTGAATTATTCAGAAACACTTGACAACTCATTATATGAGGCCAATATTATGCTGATGCTGAATGCAAATAAAGATATTAAAAGAAAATTACAGATTAATATCTCTTATGAATTGTTTTTAGATCTTCAAGTCAGTTTACACTTACAGTTACCCTGTGTACAACAAAAGAAGCTCTGATAGTGTAGTGATTACAAGTTGGGTTGCTAGCCTCAAGGTCAGCAGTTTGAAACTACCAGCTATTCTGTGGGAGAAAAATTAGGATTTTTGCTCCCATAAAGATGTATAGCCTCAGAAATTCTGTGCAGGGTCTCTATGAGTCAGAACCGACTC
>NW_006408751.1:3130450-3132062 GCF_000296735.1 Chrysochloris asiatica
ATATTGCAGGTTGTTAATGACTTTTTCTCTAATCCTGATGTCACAATCTTCTTCATATAATTCAGCTTCTCAGGTTATCTGCTCAGCATATAGATTGATTATGTATGGTGAAAGAATACAGCCTTAGCACACGCTTTTCTTTATTTTAAACCATTCAGTTTCCTCATATTCTGTTTGATCAACTGCCTTTTGGTCTCTGCACAGGTTTCTCATGATCACAATTAAATGTTCTGGAATATCCGTCTTTGCAATGTTAAGCATAGCTTGTCCATAGAGTCGAAAATCTTTACACACTCAGTAAAGTACAAGTAAACATCTTTCTGGTATTTCTCTGCTTTCAACCAAGATCCATCTGATGTCAGCAATGATATCCTTCATTCCATGCCCTCTTCTGAGTCCTGGCAGTTGAATTTCTGGCAGTTCCCTGTAGATTTTAAAATTTTAAAAAATTATCTTCATACCTAAAATGAGGGGGTGATAAAGGCATGAAGTGACTGGCTTACAAGTTTTCAAGAGAGAGTTTAGTTTAAGAATGTGCAGGGGGAGGACTTTCCTGACCAGGCAGCACAGGTGTGCGGGCTCTGGGAGAGGGTGGACAGTGTCACACAGGGGAGCCCCCCACCTGGTAGACAGACGGCCCTTGGGCAAACATAAGACTTTAGCCCCCAACATTGTGGACTTGCTTTTTTAAAGGGTTGAGCTGCTGGGGAGTTGTGGGCATTTTGGACCGGCGCTCAACTCCCACTCTGGGAAGATGCCCCGCCCATTGTGGAGCTTGGAGCAAAGGGCTTGAGCAGACTGGTTCGGAGGGTGGGCACACCCGGAGAGCTGGCGGGGCCACAGGGGCTGGCACAGTCCTTCATGAGGGGTGGGGAGCCTCATTGCTATGGGAGGCATTGTCTGCTTGGATGTAGGGTGGGCCGGGTGCCCACGGTGCAGGGAGATAGAGAGAGGTGTATTTTGATGTCGTTAGACAGGGATGCCATCTGCCAGCAGCCACTAATCCCACCCTCCACCCCCTCTGCCTAAGCTAGCCCTCTGCCTAACTTCTGAGGCTCAGGCCTACCCATCAAGGTACAAGCCAGCACAAGCGGAGATATTTTGAAGTGGTTTTTACCACCAGCAACAAGGCAGTTCTGCTGTGGCTCTGTGGGTTAAGGGACCAGACTGCAGAGCCTTTTGAACTGCAAGGTCAGTGGTTTGCGCCCACCAGCTGTTCCTTAGAAGCCCTATACAGGGTCTTTTTTTTTGTCTTTTTGCTCTGTGGGTAAGGGACCAGACTGCAGAGCCTTTTGAACTGCAAGGTTGGTGGTTCGTGCCCACCAGCTGCTCCTTAGAAACCCTATACAGGCTCTTCTTTCTTTCTTTCTTTCTTTCTTTTTGTGTGTGTGACTAGAGATTGCCTTATTTAATCTCGTTGTTTTTTCTGATGCTGAATTCTTTCTCCTTTTTTTTTTTCCTTTCTTTTTTGTTGTTGTTTTTGGTCTTGCTTTGTTTTTATCTCAGTATTGCTTTTGTTTTTGACTTTGATTTTGATTTTGTTTTCTACCTGACTGGTTTGCTTGGTGGTCACATAGCCTCCCTTCTGCTATTGGAAAACTCCGCTGTTGTT
>NW_006408751.1:3136446-3137915 GCF_000296735.1 Chrysochloris asiatica
CTTATTTTTCACCAATACCTTCTGTGCCACTTCGACTTCTTTTTTCAATACCATTGGTTCTTGTTCATCTGCTACCTCTTAAAATAGTTGAAATCAAGGAATTCTTTTTGGTACAGAGACTGTATTTTTTCTACCATTCTTTGATGTCTTCTGCATTATTCAATGTTTTGCCAATAGAACTCTTCAATATTTCATGTTGAGACTTGACTTTTTCTTCAGTTCTTCCAGCTTGAGAGATGTTTTTCCCTTTTAGTTTTCTAACTCCAGGTCTTTGCACATTTTATTATAATACTTGACTTTGTATTCTCTACCTGCCCTTTGACATTTTCAGTTCAGCTCATTTCTTCCTCATTTCTTACATTTGCTTTAGCATTTCTGTGCTTGAGAGCAAGTTTCAGAGTCTTTTCTTTCTTTCCTCTCTTTTTAGTTATCTTTTGCTTTCTTCCTGTATGAACACTATTATGAAAAATACTAACAAACCAACTCTAACAATGCATAAAAAGATATAAATATCATTACCACGTGAACTATAATATATGTAAAGTGAAATAGTATTTGTTCTCAAAGGCTATCTATTTGGCTCCAACTGATAACGACCAGGTATAGTGTTTCCAAAGAGTAGCTAGTAGGTTTGAACCATCAACCTTGTTGTTAGCAGTCTAGTGTGTATCCAACAGAGCCATACCAGGACTCTACAGCACATTGATAAAGTGTAGTTATTGTTGTTAAATAAAATCATATTAGAGTCTCATTCTCTTAATCTATGAAAGCAAGAATGCATATCACATTCAGGTAAAAATTTAATATAAGTTCCACATCATGCCAGACTAAAGAGAAAAAAATGGAGAAGCTCAAATATAGCAAAACAGCATGAGACTCCCTTTCAGTTCCCATCAAATTTCCTTAATGCAGCAACAGATGGAAAGCATACTTGGAATTTAAAAGATTAACATTTTTAAATGAGCCAAATATTATTCACAAGCTTATAAAAAGAGTTTATGAAATATACCATAAAACTGTAAGCAGTCATATTTTAGAAAATATAATATGTATCAATGCAACTTAGTAGTTTAAAATATTAGCAAGGAAGTGGGGCTTGCTGATGGATAGGGTAGAAGTGCAGTGAGGATCTCCATCAGCAATAAAACAGAATACCGGATGAAGCAGATTCAGGAGACAGTTCTAAAACTCTGAACCACATATATAAGAATATTTTTACAGTTGGAATTTGTAGTGAAAGCAAGAAATCTTATACTTTCATACCCATAGGGCTTAATGGCCCAGAGCCATCATCTTGGTTGAGACCAAGCAGTGAAACCAATTGGGGGAAGGAACAGAGCTGCCATGGATAGATGCCTGTTGGGAAACTTAGAGATAAAGGTGTGGACATCCGCTCCCCCCCCCACCTTTTTTTTTTAGTATATGTTCATTGTCCTCTTGCTGTCTGTGCACTTCCATTCTGTTGACTA
>NW_006408751.1:3139363-3139924 GCF_000296735.1 Chrysochloris asiatica
AAAAAAAAACCCCAGCAAATCTGTCAATCAAATACTATGGTGTAATCAAAACATTCCAGGATAAACAGACGATAAGGAATTTTGCCAAAGCCAACCCTGCACTGCAAAGCATCCTAAAGGGAGTTCTGTGGACTGAGAACCAACAAGAACAGACAACAACCAGAGATTGACATATTTGGCAGCACCACCCAGAACTTAATTGACAAGTGGAAGAGTTGAGAAGAGAACAAAACCATAAGAAAAATTCAGAGGATCTGGGTGGTCAGTCTATGATCAAAACAATTATAATGTGAAAGAAGGTGAACACATAGGAACAGAGATCCAGGGAGCGAGAAAGTCAAGTAGAATACAGGGTAAATAGATTGTACTAAATAGAGGGAAAAGTTAATGGAATATAAGATAACTTCAAATAAAAATAATACTTCACAATATTCCAAGAAAATGTAAATCCAAGAAGAACATGAAAACATTAAAACTATGAGGAAACTGACATGAAAGAACATAAAAAGCATGAATTCAGCACAGGTAGACATGCAGAACAAAGAAGCCAGAAGCACCACA
>NW_006408751.1:3141306-3149697 GCF_000296735.1 Chrysochloris asiatica
TACAAAAATCAGTTGGATTCCTTTATAGCAAAATATGATCCCTTTAGAGAAATAGTGAGAGATAAGATTGATATCAAATGGTTGAAAGCCTATAAGGAAAGACTAAAAGTGGAGATTTTATTAAGTAGGCAGTAGAGAGTTTAAGTCTTTGAAAACAAGAATATTACAATGAAAATATTATATAAGAGGATCGGAGCAATATTAGAGTATAGAATGGATAGGAAGATGTAGTGAAACATTTTTGCTGTAATGGAATTGTGAGTAACTTAGACCTTTATGTACTTTGCATATCACAGGTTGTTAATGAGTCTTCCTCCACTTTACCAACTATCATGTTCTTCTCCAGGGACTGGTCCCTCCTGATAATATATCAGAAGCATGAGAGGCAAAGTTTGACCATCTTGACTTCTAAAAAGCATGTTGGTTGTACTTTTTCCAACATAGATTTGTTTGTTCTCTGGCAGCCCATTGGACCTTTAATATTTTTCTCCAACACCATAACTCAAGTTCATCAATTCTTCTATGGTCTTCCTTTTTAATTGTCCAACTTTCATATGCATATGAGGCTATTGAAAATACTATGGCTTGAGTCAGATGCACTTTAGTCCTCAAACTGACCTCTTTGTTCTTGAACACTAAAAAGTTGCAGCAGATTTGTCTAATGCAATATGTCATTTGATTTCTTGACTGCTGCTCCCATGGTGACAATGGTGAATCCAAGCAAAATGAATTATTTCAAAATTTGTATCTTTTCTACATTTAATATGATGCCACTTAATGGTCCATTTGTGAGGATTTCTGTTCTACTCTGGACACTTACATATCTTGACTGAATTCCAAGTGATGTTGCCATTCATGTCAATCTCCAGTTGTCTGCTGTTGTTGGTCTCAATCCAATGGATTCCTGTTAGTATTTTTTGTAAAGTTGGGTAGGTTTTTACAAAGTCCTTTAATTTCTGTTTATCTGGAAATATTCTATGTTGCTGTCACATTTGAGGGACAGCTTTGCTCGATATATGACTCTTGGTTGGCATTTTTTTTTTCCTTTCAGAGTTTTGTATATGTCTTCTCATTGCCTTCAGGCCTACATAGTTTCTGTTGAAAAATCAGAGCTTAATCTTATTAGTTTTCATTTGTAAGTAACATTTCATTTTTTTTCCTGAGCAGCTTTCATGATTCTTTTCCTATCTTTGATTTTGTAGAGTTTGATTATTATATGTTTTGGTGATTTTCTTTTGTGTCTTATTCTAGCTAGAGTTCATTCAGCTTCTTGAATATTTATCATTTCATCTTTCAAGATACTAGGGAAAATTTCTTCCAGCAACGTTTCAACTATCTTTTCTATGGTTTTCTTTGCTCCTCTTGTTCTGGAATTCCATCCATACATAGGTTATTCTTTTTTCATGTTGCTGTACATGCATCTTAGGCTCTCTTTGAATTATTTCATTCTTTTTTCTAATTATTCTATTAACTTACTAGTATTGAGAGATTTATCTTCTGTCTCTGGCTTTCCTTGATTCAAAGCTATCCCTTTACCCATCAGTGTATTGTGCATTTCTTATATCTTAGTAATAATCTTCTGGATTTCTGGTTGCAGATTTTGCATTGTCTCCCACCTATTTTCTTTGTTTCTGTAGCACTTTTCTGAATTCTTTGTTTTTCTCAACCTTTCTCTCAATAGTTTGGAGGTACCTAAATATCATTCTCCTGAACTCTTTTTCAGGCAGTTCCAGTATCTCTTTTTTTCAAAAACATTTTCTAGCACTGCCTCTAGGTCATTTGTTTAATATGTTGTTGTTGTTGTTAAGTGCCATCGAGTCGGTTCCGACCCATAGCGACCTTGTACAGGGTTTCCGAGGGTGTAAATCTTTACGGGAGTAGAAAGCCTCATCTTTCTCCCGTGGAGCGCCTGGTAGTTTCGAACCACAGACCTTAAGGTTCGCAGCCCGATTCGTAACCACTACGCTACCAGAGCTCCTTATACTCTATCTTATTTTTCCATGTCAACAAAGATTGTTGCTTTCAAGACATTGTAGTGGTGTTGTATTTATAACAAGTTAAAAATCCTCACCAGTGGACCAATAGGCAACATTGTTATCAATGGAGAAAAGATTGAAGTTATCAAGGACTTCAGTCTTCTTGGCTCAACTATCTATCAACACTCATGGAAGCAGCAGTCAAGAACTCAAATGATGTATTGCATTAGACAAATATACTACACCAGACCTTTTTAAAGTGTTGAAGAGCAAATGTGTCAGCTTGAGGACAAGGTGCGCCTGAACCAAGTCATAACATTTTCAATAACCTCATATGCATGTGAAAGTTGGACAGTGAATAAGACCATAGAAGAATTGATGCTTTTGAGTTATGGTGTTGGAGGAGAATACTGAAAGTGCCATGTGCTGCCAAAAAACAAACATATTTGTGTTGAAAGAAGTGTAGCTAGAGTGCTCCTTGGAGGCCAGGATGGCCAAACTTCGTCTCTCATACTTCAGACATATATTGTCAGGATGGATAAGTCGCTGGAGAAGGATATCATGTTTTGTAAGGTGGAGGGTCAGAAAAAAAGAGGAAGACCCCCAGTGAGATGGATTGGCCAAGTGGTAGCATCGATGGGCTTAAGAGTGGCAATAATAGTGAGGTTGGCCCAGGATCAGGCAGTGTTTGTTTTTTTTTTTTTCTGCTGTGCATAAGGTCACTATGAGTCGGTACTGAATCGATGTCACCTAACAACAACAAATGAATATATGTTGGTGCATTCTTAGGTGTGGCACCATAGGACAAGCACTTGACCTAAAAGTCAATTTGAACTGCAAGATCATTGGTGGTTCAAACTCACCAGTCGCTCTTTAGAAACCCTATACTGGGTTGCTATGAGTAGGAAAAGACTAGACCACACTTAATAGCAACAACACCAACTGCCTTCTAGTGGGTGTAATCAAGAGATGAGCTTATATGCCCTTATCAGTTCACTGTTAGGGCAGTTCAGTTCAGGGAGGATTTAGTTAATGTGGGTTGTTTTTGTTGATATGGTGGATGTTGTTGTTAAGTACTGTGGAGTTGGTTCTGACTCATAGTGACCCTGGACAGGGTTTCTGAGGCTGTAAATCATTACGGGAGCAGAATACCTCTTCTTTCACCCATGGAACTGCTAGTAGTTTTGAACTGCTGACCTTGAAGTTAGCAGCCCGATTCGTACCCACTACGCTACCAGAGCTCCTTGATCTGGTGGATAGAACTTGCTATTGACTCTAGCCCATTTGGTGGGACTGAAAAGGATAGAACTGTTGCTGTTTTCTGTTGGGTGAGTCAAGAAGATAAAATACTCCCACAAAAAAACAAAAAACAGCAAACAAGAACAGAAAAAAATGTAAAGTTCTGAAGAAAGAACATTAAAAACAAAAACAAAAAATGGCTGTTTTTGTTTGTTGTTTTTTTTTTTTTCCAATAAGTGAAAGGCCTCTTTGTCACCTACTGGCTTCTTGCCTTCACAGCTGCCCAAGAAGGTTTGAGATGGCATTACTGTGCCTCTCATACCCACATGTATAACCAGTCTTTCATTTCTCTACTTTTCTCTACCCCACACGTCCATTCAGCTGTTTCTTCCAGTGAGACCTAATCGAGGGTTGGCCAGGACAAGGCCAGCCCAAGAAGGGCTATTGCAGCTGTCTCCTTCCTCTTCAGTTGTACTCAAAGCCTCAGGGTCTGCATGGTTCCACCAACCTGAAAACTGAGATCTACCCTGGGAGTGTATACTGGTAGCAGCTGACCTCACCTGTGAGAGTGTATACTGGTAGCAACTGACCTCACCTGTGATTGTTGTTGTTAAGTGCCATCGAGTCAGTTCCGACCCATAGTGACCCTGTACAGGGTTTCCTAGGGTGTAAATCTTTACAGGAGTAGAAAGCCTCATCTTTCTCCCGCGGAACAGCTGGTAGTTTCGAATCGCTGACCTTAAGGTTCGCAGCCCAATTCGTAACCACTACGCTACCAGAGCTCCTTGTGATTACCAGGGTAAAAAAAGCACCTTTGTCTCTGTGAGTCTTAAGCAGGTTTCTTTGATGCAAATTTGTTTTTTTGTTTCTTAATCTGCTCACATACATTAAAGATAGTTGCAGCAGCTCTCATCAACCGCAACAAATAAAAGTCACCTTTCTTGCTTTGTGTGTTCAACTCTCTCTACCAGTAAACATGTGATGCACTTTTTTATCTTTTTTTCTGAAGCTCAGTGTTCCAGGACTATCCTCTGGTGCTGATACATAAGGTTATTAGGCCATCTCTCCTACTTCCTAGTTTGTCTTCATTTGGAAGCTCACAAGAAACCTGTTCACCGCGGGTGACCTTGCTGATATTTAAAATACCAGTGGCATAGCCTCCAGAATCACAGCAACAAGCAAGCTACCACAGTAGATAAAGTGCCACACTTGTGGTGATTACAGTTCATATTGAAGGCTATAGAGTCTTTGACATTGTTCTGTAAATGCTTCAGTCATTTTCACTTTTAGCAAGTAACATGTATAGATTGTTAATGAGTCTTCATGTAGTTTGACTTCTCAGATTCATTGTTCATCACCATTTCATTCTGTGGTACTATGGTGGCTTGCTTGTTGCTATAATGTTGAAATATACAGTACTGATATTTCTAATATTAAAAGGCTCAGAATCACCCATTGTAGAAAGATTTCATCTGTGCCTCCAGGCTAAAACTGACTGAGAAGACAGTTGATTTTCTCCC
Source organism: Chrysochloris asiatica (assembly GCF_000296735.1). Classification (NCBI taxonomy): domain Eukaryota; kingdom Metazoa; phylum Chordata; class Mammalia; order Afrosoricida; family Chrysochloridae; genus Chrysochloris; species Chrysochloris asiatica. The sequence continues at coordinate 3,146,042 of NW_006408751.1, forward strand.
CAAAATTAGCCAATGAAAATCTCATGAGTCACAAAAGAAAATTCTTTATATAGAACATTGCCACTCCTAATATATATATATTTTTAGATCTCTTTGCTTTCTCAACCCAGATATTCACTGATATATTTTCAATCAATATAATTTTGTCAGCTCATTAAAATTTTTAATATAAATGGAATCATAAGAAATCACCGATTTCAGTGTCAATTTTTTCTCCTTTAAATATTTTTTGAGATACATATAAGAGTAGATTTTTTTTCTTTTTTATTATTGAGTAGTATAAAATTGGACTCCTGGTGTGGCACTGTGGGCTAATGTGCCAGACTGAAAAGTCATTTGAATTGCAAGTTTGGTGTTTCAAGCTCACCAGCTGCTTCTTGGAAACCCTATACAGAGTAGCTATGGGTCAGAATCGACTCAACGGCACTTAACAACAAGAAGCATAAAATTGATTATTATTTAATTCAGTGAATAAACTACCATTTGTTTATTCATTTATCAGTCAGCAGTACATTTGTTGCCAGTTTGGAAGCATTATAAAGTATGTTGCTTATCAACAGTCACAAATAATGTTGTATCACTACATGTTTCTTTTTTGTTGTAAAAATACCAAGGAGTGAATTCTTTGTTCATACTAGAGTCCTGGTTTGGCGCTCTAGGATAAGCACTCTACTGCAAGATTGGTTTGAACTACTAGGTCAGTGGTTCAAACTCAGCAGTTGCTCCTTGGAATCTTATACAGGGTTGCTATGAGTCCGAACCCACTGGACTGCGCTTAAAAACACAACAACAATGGTATGCATATTTCTAATTATATAAGAGACTGTTAAACTATTTGGTAAATTGCATTCTCATCAACAAAATATGAGAGATGCAGTTATTTCATATTTATGCCAATGTTTGCTATTGAAAATCTTATTTATTTTAGCCATTCTGGCACTGTAGGATAAGTACTCAGCCTCAAAGTGGTTTAAACTGCAAAGTTGGTGGTTCAAAGTCACCAGTTGCTCCTCAGGAAACCTATACAGTGTTACTATGAATCGGAGCCAACTTAACGGCTTTTAACAAACAAAACCCAAAATGCATGTGTGTAGTGGCATCACACACAGTCATTTTATTTTTCATTTCCTTGATGATCAGTAATGTTATATATTGGGCATCTATATCTAAATGTAAATCCTCATTTAATTAAAGGATTAATATCATGAATGTTTACCAACATGAGTGAGCCTCTAAAACCAGTGTCTGTATAAACAAATCATTCTCTATGATTCTGATTTTTTAAGTGAAATAACCTTATATTGAACCATAACACATGTGATTCTGAAAAGTATTAATTGAAATCCAAAATGCGGAGGAAGTTTTTCTTTCAAGGCTTATTTCTTGGTTCACTGAATAAAATATATCTCCCTGTCCCATGATTTAAAAATAATTCTTGGAGACTTTCATCATGGCTTCAAGAATACTGACAATTCATTTTTAAATAGACAAAGAAGATTAAGAAAAACCAACAAGAAACATTGTCTAATTTCCGATGTATTACTGGTGTGGCTAAAATTACATTTAATTTGCTCTGTTCCTGGTGGATGTTTCCAATTTTTGATTGCCTTCAGATAAAACTTGAGCTCAAATGAAAAATCACTAAAGTTTAATATGTATTTTCTCATTTTACTTTATGAAATGTGTTTGAATTTCAGAGAGGTTTGCTGACTATTTCTGTCACTATAGTATGTGCCACAGTTCCCTGATACAGGTGTGTGCAATATAACCAGACTGTCTTCTATTAGTGAAAACCTTAATAAGGACAGAGCTAGAAAAGTAAAGGACAGAGCGATAATATATACAGGGGAGTTTCAAAAAGTACATGAGAAAATGTCATTATCTTTTCATTCCATTTTTCCATGAACTTTCTGAAGCCCATTCGTGTATGTGTGTGTGTGTGAATTTAGAATATAAAGCTTCTCATACATCCAATTTTTTATGATTCAAAATATTTTCTCATTTTATTCAGTAATGTTTTTAATTCATCTCACTGATAGAGAAAGGAAGGAAATTTTGTTTATATTTACATAGCAGTACTAAATATTACTTTTTCTTTGGTTTGTCTTCATCACTTAACAGAGAGCATCTTGAGATTAAAGAGATTTCTATTTACCCTCGGAGTCTTCATTGCCTATCATAATATCTGGCAGATCATAAGCAATAATACTTTCTGAATGAATTCATGAATAAGAATTGCATTTTATTTTTTGAGTTTTGTATCCATTTGATACTCATTTTTAGTAAATCTGACATTTTAAGCTTTAATGAAAGAGAGAAAAGGGTCATATTTCAGTGAAAACAATTGACATACGAAGACAAATGCAGTCAGTAAACAGCTATCAGAATGTGTAGACAACATCACTATTTGCCTTTTAGGAATAATCAAGTTCCTGGCCACTGAAGCAAAATCATCCTCAAAAGCAAAAACAAAAATGAATTGATGACAGCCTTGTTCACCTTGCACTGACTGATTTTCCTCATTTTTGTGTTTGATATGGAGCAGATACACTTCAGAAGCTGCAGTTTAGGATTAGATGCTATACAAAGAAGATGGGTGTCACAGTCCTTTTTCTCTCTACCAACAATGTCTGCAGTAATCTATACCAGATGGTGCTGGACAAGTGTTTAGTTTAAAACATTTTTCCAGAGAACTCGTGACTAAAATGAGAAATAAAATTGTTAAATTTGTGGAATAAAGTTCGATTGCTTAATGTAACTTAAAAAAAATACTTTTACTCTTCCTACATAGCTTTGGAGTTCTGGTGTGGCACTATATGATAAGCACTAGACCACAAAATTGGTTTGAATGACAAGGTTGGTGGTTCACATTCACCAGCCACTTCTCAGAAACCCTGTACAGGGCTGCCATGAGTCAGAATTGATTTGACTGTACTTAACAACAACAACAATACATAGTTTTAGATTCTCTTTAACAGTACATTTTTAACAGGATGCTCAATAGACAAAATCAAGGTGAAATATCCAATAATGGTATGGTTGTTGTTAATTGCCGTCGAGTTGGTTCTGACTTATAGCAACCTTGGATGGGGTTTACGAGGAGTGGCTGGTAAGTTTGAAATGCCAAATATATGATTCAAAAAGACCTTGCAGTCAAGTGCTTATCCTGTAGCAACACATCAGGACTCCATGTGTGTGTCTATATATATATTCATATTTAAAGGTGCTCTGGTAGGGTAGTGGTTACGAATCGGGCTGCGAACCGCAAGATCAGCAGTTCGAAACTACTAGCTCTTCCGCTGGAGAAAGAGGAGGCATTCTGCTCCCGTAAAGATTTACTTAACAACAACAACATACTCATATTTAAAAATTAAGCAGATACTGGCTGCTGAACTCAGCCAAGGACTAACCACACATACCTTTAAATAAATATCTTAAATATGAATGTTGTTGTTGTGAAGTACTGTCGAGTTGGTTCCGATCCATAGCGACCCTGTATAGGTTTCCAAGAAGCAGCTGGTGAGCTTGAACTGCCGACCTTGCAGTTCAAACGGCTTTGCAGTCTGGTGCATTAACCCACAGCGCCACACAATAAGATCAATATTTTCCAGTTTACCACTGATGTATTATTGAGATGTTGGGGCTCTTCTGCTGGT
>NW_006408751.1:3150951-3153050 GCF_000296735.1 Chrysochloris asiatica
ACACAACAAAAAGTTCTTGTTAAGTGCCTTCAAGCCTGTTCCAACTCATGTTGTTGGTAAGTGCTATTAAGTTGATTCCAACCCATAGCAACCCTGTATAGGGTTTTCAAGGAGAAGCTGGTGAGCTTGAACCACCAACTTTGCAGTATGATGCATTAGCCCACAGTGCCACACCAGAACTCATAGGGACCCTGTATAGGGTTTCTGAGGAGCATTTGGTGGGTTTGAGTTGCCGATCTTACAGTTCAAATTGACCTTACAATCCAGTGCTTATCCTACAGTGCCACTCCAGGACTCCTAAACTAACAGTTGTTTTTATTGTTGTTACGTACTGTGGAGTCAGTTCACACTCATAAAGACCCTGTATAGGGTTGCTGAGGAATGGTTGGTGAGTTTGAAACACTTAACCTTGTGGTCAAACAGACCTCAAGGTCCAGTGCTTATCCTATGAAACCACACCGAGTCTCCAAAATACCAGTAGCATATTACTAACACAGACAAATAAATGTCACATTTGTTTTGCATTCGTAATATACTACTGTTAAAAGCTCTGTTAGCGTTGTTGTTGTTGTTAGGTGCCATCGAGTCGGTGTCCGACTCATAGTGACCTTATTTATGCACAGTAGAACAAAACACTGCCTGATCCTGGGCCAACCTCACAATTGTTGCCACACTCGAGCCCATCGATGCTGCCACTTGGTCAATTCGTCTCACTGGGGGTCTTCCTCTTTTTCTTTGACCCTCCACCTTACCAAACATGATATCCTTCTCCAGTGACTGGTCTTTCCTGATAATATGTCCGAAGTATGAGAGAAAAAGTTTGGCCATCCTGGCCTCCAAGGAGCACTATGACTGCACTTCTGTCCACACAAATCTGTTCTTTTGGCAGCCCATGGCACTTTCAATATTCTCCTCCAACATCATAACTCAAAAGCATCAATTCTTCTACGGTCTTCCTTATTCACTATACAGCTTTCACATACATATGAGGTTATTGAAAATACCATGGCTTGGGTCAGGTGCACCTTAGACTTTAGCTGACATCTTTGTTCTTCAACACTTTAAAAAGGTCTCATGCAGCAGATTTGCCTAATGCAATACATCGTTTGCTTTCTTGACTGCTGCGTCCATGAGTGTTGATAGTTGATCTAAGAAGAATGAAGTCCTTGACAACTTCAATCTTTTTTCCATTGATAAGAATATTGTTTATGGGTTCAGTGGTGAGGATTTTTGGTTTCTTTACATTGAGATGCAATCCATACCGAAGACTGTGTGTGCTCTTTGATCTTCATCAATAAATATTTTAAGTCTTCTTCACTTTCAACAAGCAAGGTTTTATCATCTGGATATCCCAGGTTGTTAATGAGTCTTCCTCCAATCCTGATGCCATGTTTTCTTCATAGAACCTAGCTTCTCAGATTATTTGCTCAGCATATAGGTTGAATAAATATGTTGAAAGAATACAACCCTGTCGCACACCTTTCTTAATTTTAAACCATTCAGTGTTCCCGTGTTCTTTTCAAACAACTGCCCCTTGGTCCATATACAGATTCCTCATGAGCACAATAAGTGTTCTGGAATACACATACTTCTCAATGCTGCCCATAGCTTGTCATTATCAACACAATCATAAGCCTTTGCACAGTCAAGACAGCACAGGTAAATATATATATATATATATATACATATTCTGATATATCTATATCAGAATGTCTTTCTGATATTCTTTTCTTTCAGCCAAGATCCATCAGATATCAGTAATGGTATGTCTTGTTCCACATCCTCTTCTGAATCTGGCTTGAGCTTCTGAAAGTTCTCTGTCAATGTATGCTTGTAGCTATTTCTGTATTACCTTTAGCAAAACTTTACTTGCATGTGATAGCAAAGAGATTGTTCATTGATTTCTGTATTCCGTTGAGTCACCTCTCATTGGAATGGGCACAAATATGAATCTCTTCCAATCAGTCAGCCTGATAGCTGTCTTCCAAATTTCTGTGCTGCTTCACTTTCTTGAAAGATTTCAATTTTTATTCCATCAATTCCTGGTGCCTTGTTCTTTGCCAATTCCTTCAATGCACCTTGGACTTCCTCCTTCAGTA
>NW_006408751.1:3153735-3165604 GCF_000296735.1 Chrysochloris asiatica
TACAGTCTTGAAAACTCTATGCAAGATCACTAAGATCAAAAACGACTCCAAGGCACATAACCACCACCACTGTTATTTTACAGTAGTTTATTAATCACTATGGGTCGGTACCGACTCGATGGCACCTAACAACAACAACATATTACAAATACATATTAAGCATATTCTGTATTAGTAACATGCTTCTTTAAAATTACAGTTTTTGTTGTTAAGTGCCTTTCATTTGGTTCCAACTCATAGCGACCTTCTTTAGAGTTTCTGAGGGGCATCTGGTGGGTTTGAATTGTAGACCTTGTGTCTCAAACTGACCTTGTGGTCCAGCAGATTATCCTTCAGGGTCCACAGTAGCATATTACTAATGCAAAACAAGTGCAACAGTAATTTTTTGACTTTTCGTCCTGCTCCTGTGCGTCTTTGCCTTGCTATGTATAGTAGGGAATGACGTTTCCCCAATTTTTTACTTATAGTTTTCAGATAGCTTTAGTTAATGGAGGTATAGCAGAAGACTGCAACATGGAAGAAAGGGAGAAGATAGAATATCCCCACTCACCTGCATTGAGCAGCTACATTCCATGCTCTAAATTGGTCCATTACCTGTTCAACAACTGTGCTCCATAGTATTAACTTTCAGCTAAGATTCAACTCTCAGAACTACCATAATTTGAGTTTCTGCATGATAGTCCTGCTCTTGGTCTCTGACACCATTTTTCCCCCTTTAGCTCTAGAGAGGCAAGGCAATTTCTGCTATTGATTAATTTTGGGTTTCATCTTCCAATATTTAGCTTCTCTGCTTTTCCATTATATGTGTAATCATTTCTCATATTAAATGACCACTGTTTGAAATATATACTGTTAGCTTCCCCATTTACAAGGGAATTTAATCATTGTGCTCCATACGGTTTTCATTGGATGATTTTGGGAGTCAACAGGCCCTTCTTCCTAGTGCATCAGAGTCTGGTATCTCTGCTGGAACCTGTTCAGCATCATAGCAACATGCATGACAGCAAAATGTAGAGTTATACAAGAGACAGGTGGTGGCTGTGCTTTAAGTGAATTGTCCAGATATTGAACTTGAGTCTCCTGTGTGGGAAGGGAGCATTGTACTACGGAATCATTGTTTTCTGATTAGATTCTGATGAATATGGTTTATGCTATTAAAACTCTCAATATAAGTTGATGTGACTTATATTGAGTTGCTCAACCCTTTGAACTTAAACATTTTAATGATATTGTTTATGGTGAAAATGAGAAAATAATGTGTGTCTTTATGAAATTATCATATATAAATACTTGGGATAAAATACTGATTAACTATAAACTTAAAGTGGCCAAATAGCTGTCCTATTTGACCATATAACTATAGTAATAAGTACAATTCCTATGACTATGCTAAAAAGTTTACAGAAAGAACACTAGATTTTTTATCTTCTAGATTTAAGTATTGTCAGAAAATACCAAAGTCCTTATGGTAAAAAAATAATCACTATATTTTCTAGTTTAGGAGTCAGCAAGGTTTGTCTGTAAAATGTAAGATAGAAAATATTTTAGGATTTATTAGTTTACATACAGTCTGTGTCACAAAGGTTTCTTTGCCTTTTTTATTTTTAAACGTTTTAAATAATATACAAATCATTCTTAGTGTGTGGCATCTGACCCCTGGACCATAGTTTACAGATCTCTATTGTAGTAGCCTCAGAGAAGAGATGGTTACAATTAGATTTTTAAATGCCCATATGCATATGTATGTCATAATTACAACTCAGTTTGGATACACAGCCTCAACAAGTGACTTTTGTTTACCTTAAGTTATTATATTAAATGTATCAGACTCTGAGCTGTGATCTGGGTATTTTAAATAGACTAACCTTGCCAGCATCTTCTCTTGCTACAACAAGCAGCCTTTGCTGACCCATCAGAGTGGATTATCCTTCCTTTTTGAAAGGCAAGGTAATGACCTTGAGGAGCCTTGGAAACATAGTGTGTTACCCACTAGGTCAGCAGTTTTAATCCACTAGCTGAATTGTGAGAGAAAGATGAAGCTTTCTGCTTTGCTTCTGTAAAGATTTACAGCCTTGGAAACCCTATACAGGGTCACTGTGAGTCAGAACTGACTCAAGGACATACAGCAGTAGCAGAAGCAGTAATTGTCTTAACCTGACGCAGTTACTTCACAAGGGACTTCCAATTCTTCATTATGTTTAATCTCATAAGTAGTTAGATACCAATATGTTAAAGGAGAATTGCAAAATCTTCTCCAGAAGGTGATAGTTTATTAAACTAAAATAATTGCAATGTTTTGTTAATTATATCAGCTTGAAACTGGGGAATATTTTGTGGAAATGGATTTTAAGAATGTTACATCAGAAAGGGAGTCTAAATTTATTGATATGCACATACTTAAGATTTTCAATTTAGTATACTAACCCTTACAAGACCAAATTATTTCCTGCTTTGCATTTTCCATTATAAAAATGTCTTTTCAGTAGTGAAAGGCAGTTTGAGTGACATGAAAAAGAATACTTTTGAAGTACTATAAATTTCCATAGATTAGCAGATCACTTGAGTCCCGAGGGGTCTTGTGGTGATGTGAGGCCTGTTTCTTCAGATTCATGCAGTTATTCAGGTTCCCATCAGATGGCAGCATGCACTAAAAGTGGGATAACAACTTCCCTCTAAACCCCAGAGATGGAAAATGTAGATGAGCACTATATGTCCTAAGAATCATGAAAGGGTTGCCTGAACAGCTTGAGATTATTACTTTATACTTTAAAGAGATCTTTTGCAACAGATTTTTATAACCCAATACATTATTTAACTGCTGTTTCCATGAGCATTGATTGTGGATCCAAGTAAATTGAAATCCTTGACAGTTTCAATATTTTCTCCATTTAGCATGTGGTTATTTTTGGTCCAGCTGTAAAGACTTTTATTACCTTTGTGTAGAGATCTAATTCATACTGAAGACTGTAGTCTTTGATCTCCATCATATTGTGCTTCAAGTCCTTTCAATAAGAAAGGCTTTTGAAAAGCCTTTTATTTGATAAAAGACATTTCTTTTATCCATTTCTCTATTACAGACTATTCATGGGTCTTACTCCAATTCTAATGTTGGGTTCTACTTTACATAGTTCAGCTTCTTGGATATTTGCTCAGCACACAGATTGTATAAATATGTTGAAAGGCTACAAACCTGATGCATACCTTCATGATTCTAAATCAGGCAATATTCCTTTCTTAGAAGAGATCTGATGGTTTAGTGGGTTACGAGTTCGGCTGCTAACTGCAAGGTTAACTGTTCAAATCCAACAGCTGCTGTTTGGGAGAAAGATGAGGCTTTCTGCTCCTGTCAAGATTTATTGCTTCAGGACCCTATACAGGGTCATTATGTGTTGGAATTGACCCAGTAGCACTCATCCATCACCACAACCACCATCCCTTTGATGTGTTCAAGTGACTTCCTCTGGGCATATATATGTACATGAGCATAAATAAGTGTTCTAAAATTCACTGGAGATATTAGGTAGAGATATGAAGAGGTGACAGCAAAAGCAACCAGGTGTGTTTTTATGTAGTGTTTCAATGACATTTATTATTTTTTAATAAAAAAATCCCTACAGTAAGTTATAACAACATAAACATTTTGGGTGAGACCAGTTTACATGTAAAAGGTGGATTCATTAAGTTCTTTAAAAAAAAAAACTTCCTTATCTTTCAATTGCATTTTTTCCATAAACTTTTTTAAGTCCCTTCATATCAACATACCTACAAAGCTAAAATTCTATGCTAATCTAATATTTGTACTATCTAATGTGGTCCAGTCAGATCTGTCATTATGACCCAATTAAAATAATGTTTATAATCACAAGGTTTCATCACACTAGTGTGTTAATAGTCACTGACTTTTGTCAAATTTTATGCTGCTTTTCATTCAATTGATGACTATCAACCTGGATTGAGAGTGGTTGGTCAGCAGTATAGCGAGACCTGGAGACTCCTGAGCCCATGGACAGGGAAAGAGAGTGAAGTGTCCACCTGATATGAAGTGAGGGGAGATGTACAAGAACACCCATACTTGCAGATAGTACTCATTTGACCTAGCTTCAATGGCTGAATGATCAGAACTCAACTAGAGGAAGAAAGAGGAGGGAAAAAAGTATAATCTGCTACAATTTGATGAATTTGACCTATGCTTATGGATGTAGTAGCGTACAAGAGAGAACAAATCTGTACAGCAAGGATAATTCCCACCCCCTCTGTATACAGAGTTGACAGGGGTGGGCAGCTTAGACATTGGCTATACAAAATGTGGAGGCTACAAGGTCATGAAGTGACTGGCTTACAAGTTTTTAAGAGGGAGCTTAGTGTCAAAGGGTAGAGGGGAAGGGACTCTCCATTGAGTTGTTTCCAACCTGTCTAGATGGGACTGGTGAAAGGAGATAGGGATAAGACTCTTGTGGTTCAATAATGAATAATATTTATCAGGACTGATTGTGATTGTTGCAAGTGTAAAGGTAGATGTTTTGTAACAAATGGAGGGGAGAGATTGATCTTGCAGTCCAGGAGTGGAGGACCCTAGGACCATCAAGGGAGAAGAACATAGTGCGGGACCCTATCCAGAGAAGCAGTGACACCAGAGATGGAGGCAGAGATGATGACATGGAGAGATGGAGCAACTGGGGACTCTAGACTCAAGGAGGGAGAGAGGCTGTGTGTTGGCGGCTGGCAGGCAGGCTTGCAGGATATGCCCTTTGGTTGTTTGAATGGTTATATATTCCTGAGTGCTTCAGTATACATTAAAAAAAAAAAAAAAAAGAGAGAGGGAATGGAAGCAAATGCTGTTGAATGATGCTGCATGGAGGGGATTATAATCATTGCAACGAAATGAGATACAATAGGATGAACATAAAGCTGATGCTCTCCCATGTAAACTATCACTTAATTCACAATAAAAACTTAAAAAAATAATAATAATACAGTGCTTTTGGTAAAATATTGTAGTAATTAGTATTTGTGAGTTTATATTAAATATTTTGAGAATTAAGTAGTAATTAAAGGAAAAGTAGGAAAAAATTTTTAAAAAGGCTTCAACTCAGTTATTCATAACATTGTAACCAATAATGTAATTCAGTGTAGAAAGATTTTATACCGCATTTTGGTGTTGTTTGTTGTTAAGTACTGTCAAGTCAGTGCTGACTCATAGAAACCCCATATGGGGTTTCTGAAGTCTTAAATCTTTGCAGAAGCAGAAAACCTCATTTTTATCTTAGGGAGTAACTCGTGGGCTCAAACCACCAACCTTGTGGTTTGTAGTTCAATGCTTATTCTATAGAATGACCACACTTGCTAATTTTGTTTTTAATATTCATATAATCTAAGAAATCCTACATTTAAGTAATTTACAGCTATGTTTATTACATATTATTCTATGATTAAAATGGATAATACACAATACTAAAAATTCTCTCTGGTCTGGTATAGGAGGAAGCCCACTGTGTATGTGTGGGTGCGTGTAGGGGGGGTGATATCATGAGTTACTGCAGTGACTGATACTAATCCTAGTGGTATCACTGCTGAAATTCTCATTCTTCACCATTTTATTCATAAGTTGTTTTGATCCACACAGTTAAAGCCTTTACACAGTAAAATACAGGTAAATACGTTTATGTGCATTATATTGCTAGCAGTTATGAGTTTTTACCTGGTACACATTTTCATTGTTTTCATGAGAAAAAAAAAATCTAATTGCAAAGAAGTGGAATAAATTGCTTTAGGAAAAAAATGAATCACTATTTAAGGAAAGATAGTTATTTGTGTGTTGAAACAGATACTACCTGATATATTTTCTTAGTCTCAATCTACATAAATTAGAGTCTTTCCTAATAAAGAGTCATTTAAAAAAGTTATTAAAAAGCAAGAAACATGATCATAAGTGTTTTAAATGCAAGCTAACTGTTTATTCCCTTGTTATTATTATTATTATTTTAATCTCTTACCAGAATGAGTGAAGATGGATAATTTGCTTCCAAATCAATCTTAAAATAGGTTGCAAGTTCATCCAATAGGATGAACTTGGATGGAATCATTTATATACTGGATATTTGGATTGGAAGATGAAATCAGCATGCCATGTCATAAATAAAAAGTGGACAATTTGATATGTATGTCATGTGATATGAAACATAAATGCTATTTTTTTCCCATTGTACCACTGTTGATTATAGAAGGAAAAAATAGGAAGCAAAACAGGTGTCCATCAACCGAGGATTAATTAAATAAGTTATGGAACTACAAAATGCAGCAATATAAAAGGCTTCTAGAAGAATAGCTAACTGCTTAAAGGAAGTCCAGGTGTGAAGGCAAAGAAAAGGGTTCTTATAGAAACGATAATAAAAGCAAATGTGTTGGGGGTAAATAAAGGAAAAGTATAGATTAGAAAGATAGATGGACAGCTGTTCATCATCCACTGGAGATGCTTTTTGACTGTTCTTCCCACCTGGTTTGCTAGTTTGAGTCTACTACGCATCAAAGGAGCCTCCCCTGGACTTTTCCAGTAAGCGTGGTCCAGCAACTTAGAACTAAGAATGTTCTGCTTCAGAGGGCCCTCCTCCTTCATCTGGTATGAGCTCTCACTTTGCACAGTCTCTTCAGACAAAGCTGTACAATACAACTCACAGATTTCTTTAGCCAGACACTGACAGTTTTACTCTGTTGTGTCTGACATTAATTATCCAACTGTCCTGGCCCAGAGTCACAATTTCCCTTTCCGTTTCTGAGATGAACATGCTACTAGAGTGATGTTCTGGTAAAGGGATGTCATGATTCAGCTCTGTATGCTCCCACTTAGGAAAGGAAGAAGCTGTCTGGTCCCAGGAATATGTAGCGTTGCCATTCTGTTGGTCATTGACTCCTTCCCCTAAACTGAGCTCCTTGCCCAAGAAAGGACTTCCTCTAGTGTGGCCATTGGATGTATGAAAGTTCTGTTCTGTCACCTCAACATCGTGGTCCATAACTGGGAAATATGGCTCATGCCGATAAGCAGAGTCGTTTGGTTCTGAGGAAGAAAATAAGTTGCAGCTGTCACCACCGCATTTCTCCCTACAGGTCTCTTGATATTCCCCAGTGACCTTCTGGACCCAGCTTCACTGGTATATTTTTCGTTTACGAACTTGGCTTTTTGTTTTTAAGTGCTGGGATCTGAGAATTTTGTACTGAAATCTAATCATGGAATCATGGGTGATTTCTCATACATCCTAAAAGGAGATACTTTTCTTCTTCTATGCTGGGTAAGTTAGAACTATTTTGGAATCACAGGTCCCCCATTTCCACACTGCTCCAGCCCTTGACAGCAGCCATAACAAAAGCGCTTACTCTTATGGTTACTCAAGGTGATGACTGTGCCACTGTCACCTGGATTTTAGCTCTCCTCATTGAACTTCATAAGGTTTTCACTGACTAAATATTTGGAAGTAGTGCATCACTCCTTCTTCCTAGTCTAGCTTCATCTGGAAGCTTATCTGAAACCTGTCCACCATGAGTGACCCTGCTGGTATTTAAAATACCAGTGGCATAGCTTCCAGAATCACAGCAGCTCACAAGCCACCAAAGAATGAAGAAATTAATAGGTGAGAAACATTCAACATTTCTCAAGCTGAGAGAACTGAAGAAAAAATTCAAGACTCAACTTTTGTTATTGAAGGATTCTCTGGGCAAATTATTGAATGATGCAAAAATCATCAAAAGAAGATGGAAGGATTACACAGAGTCACTGTACCAAAAGGAAATGGTTGATGTTCAACTGTTTCAAGAGGTAGCATATGATCAAGAGCCAATGATACTGAAGGAAGAAGTCCAAGATGCATTGAAGGAATTGGCAAACAACAAGGCACCAGGAATTGATGGAATAAAAATTGAAATCTTTCAAGAAAGTGAAGTGGCACAGGAGGAACTAACTCATCTACGTCAAGAAAGTTGGAAGAAAACTATCTGACCGACTGATTGGAAGAGATCCGTATTTGTGCCCATGCCAAAGACAGGTGATCCAAGAGAATGCGGAAATCATCAGACAATATCTTTGTTATTCCATGAGAGTAAACTTTTACTAAAGGTAATACAGGAATGGCTGCAAGCAAACATTGACAGAAAACTTCCAGAGGTTCAAGCTGGATTCAGAAGAGGACGTGGAATGAGGGATATCAGTGCTTATGTCCGATGGATCTTGGCTGAAAGCAGAGACTATCAGAAAGATGTTTACCTGTGTTGTATCGACTACTCAAAGGCTTTTGATTGTGTGGACCATGACAAGCTATGGACAACATTGCGAAGTATGAGTATTCCAGAACACTTAATAGTGCTCATGAGGAATATGTACCCGGACCAAGAGGCAGTTGTTTGAACAGAACATGGACACACTGAATGGTTTAAAATTAAGAAAGGTGTGTGACAAGGTTGTATTCTTTCACCATACTTATTCAACACGTATGATAAGCAAATAATCCAAGAAGCTGGGTTCTATGAAGAAAAACATGGCATCGGGATTGGAGGAAGAGTCATTAACAACCTGCAATATGCAGATGATACAAGCTTGCTTGCTGAAAGTGAAGAGGACTTAAAATATTTGCTGATGCTCAAACAGCACAGCCTTTGGTATTGCATCTCAATGTCAAGAAAACAAAAATCCTCACCACTGGACCAATAAACAACTTCTTATCACCAGAGAAAACATTGAAGTTTTCAAGGACTTCATTCTTCTTGGATCAACTATCAACATTCATGGAAGCAGCAGTCAAGAAATCAAATGATTTATTGCATTAGGCAAATATACAGCACAAGACCTTTTTTAAAGTGTTGAAGAGCAAAGACATCAACTTTTGGACTAAGGTGCGCCTGACTCAAGCTATGTTATTTTCAATAACCTCATGTGCATGCAAAAGCTGGACAGTGAATAAGGAAAACCATAGAAGAATTGATGCTTTTGAGTTATGGTGTTGGAGGAGAATATTGAAAATGCCAAAAGAACCAACAGATCTGTGTTGGAAGAAGTGCAGCCAGAGTGCTCCTTAGAGGCCAGGATGGACAAACTTCGTCTCTCATACTTTGGACATATTGTCAGGAGGGACCAGTCACTAGAGAAGAATATCATGTTTGGTAAGGTGGAGGGTCAGAGAAAAAGAGGAAGACCCCCCAGCGAGATGGATTGGCAAAATGGCAGCATCAATGAGCTCAAGTAGGGCAACAATTGTAAGGTTGGCCCAGGATCGGGCAGTGTTTCGTTCTGCTGTGCATAATATTACTACGAGTTGGTACAGACTCGATGGCACCTGACAACAACAACAACATTTAACTTCATGGGAAAGTCAGAAGCATGTGGATCATTCCTAGGTCTGTGCCCACTGCCCTGACCTAAAACACTACTGGCTGGTAAGTCAGCAACTGCCTTTAAAAGACTTTTCTCTCAACTGTATTCATGGTTGGAATTCTCTGCTAATAACAGCAACTTTTCTGATTGGAGCTCCAGGAGGGTCCTTGAAGGAGAAATGAATTGTTTAGTGCCCTTTGTTTTCACTTTAGAGTAAAGACTACTAAAACTAACACTTGGAGCAGCCACATTTGACTTGGTCTCGTCCTGGATCCACGTTTTCCAGACTTGAGCCTTCTTTCTGCACTGGAAATAACTCAACTGTCTGCTCCAAGGAATTGGCCTTCTCAGTTTAGCTTTCTGAATGCCAAGTGTTGATGAAAGTAGAATTTCTTAAAGCCTCCAAACCCAGTATTCCATTTCTCAGAAAAGGCTAAGTGGATTCTTTTCCTCCATAGAATTTTCCTCTTTTTTATTCCATTTTTCTGATGCATAATGAGATCTCAGTGCAACTTTATTCAGTTTAACCACTGCATTCTTCCCGTGTCTCCCGGCATAGCCTTAAGCTTTGTTAACTTCCACTCAACTATTCTTTTTTGGCTGGGTCTACATCCCTCACACACAGTCACTGCCTCAGTGCCGGACTAGGTACAGCGGCAGCTTGTACTCCGGCTCTGCCTTCTCCAGCTCTACCAGCAGACTCGTCAGTGAGGAGTTGCCCAGTCTGCTGTCAGAGGCCACAGCCAAGGAGCTTACTTTGGAGAGGTGGCAGTGACGCCCCATAAATGCTATTTTGAAGGAGGAAATTACTCAGCTATAAATAAAATAAATAACAATGAAGTGATACTTTCAACAACAAAGGGGTATCCTCAAATTCAGGCAACTGTTCAGCATTATAAAACAGTATAAAACCAGGCAAACAAGATTTCTTTGAAGAAATATAGCTTAATACAGCAATTATTAAGGATTTTACTTTTTATGTGATGGCTACGTTTAGATATGTGGGTAAAAAAATAATTAATATCAATGAAAACATAATAGGGAGGACAGGACGGGAACATAATGCCTCAGTCTGAGGCAGAATGTATTAAATATAACTAGAGAAAAGCAACAGATTCTATGGCCAGGTAAGAACATAACTAGTTTGTGATCAGGAGATGCTTCTTGTGGTAAATCACGTTTGTGATCAACATATTTATGATCAATTTTTCTAAACTAAACTGGGCCTGGAAACCAATGAAAACTTGAATTCAGAACTATAAGCAAAATTCATTAAGAAAAATAAGTGCAGTGACACATTAAAATTAATAAGTTATTTGAGTAAAAATAAAAATCTTTAACATCCTTTAGAAAGTAATATTGAAATTTCATAATTAATTAAATATGGCAGTGGTAAATTGGTTCCAACTTTGGAGACTAAATCTTTATGAGAGTAGAAAGCCTTGTCTTTCTCCGATGTAGCCACTGGTAGTTGTACACTGTTGATGTTGCTGTTAGTAACCCAACTCCTAACCCACTATGCTACCAGAGCTCCTTAAATGAATATATGTACACAAAATATATCACCATTGGAGTTTAAAATATTCTTTTACAAATCTCTTCTCAAAGGATTATAAAACACACAGTCCAGATTTTATTTCCTAGTTCCATCCTTCCCATTTAGAAACATAATCATAAAGTTTCATGATAAATTATTGTTGATAATGTATCTATTCATCAAATAATTATTGAACAATTATTATTTAAGGTATGATGAAATTAGGAAAAGGATTTATACTCAGTTTCAGTATAAACACATATAAATATATAAACATATATATTATATAAACAGACACACACACATATATATATTTAAATTGATGAGTAACAAAAGAAACATATGAGAATAAGAAGATGGGATTATTTTCAGATCAGAGTGTCATGAAGAGCTTCGAGTAAGTGCAGATATTTGAGCTGACCTTGCAAAAAGTAAATGATTTGTTGTGCAGACATTTGGGGAGATGTAGTCAATCCCTGGTGTGATTCTGTAGAGTAAGTACTGGATTAGTAGTCACAAGGTTGGCTGTTCAAACCCATGCTCAGAATCCCTATTCGGGTTCTATGGCATACAAGCTGAAAACTTATTTCTTGAAAGTTACACTGGAGTATCGGAAATCTCAATACATCAAGACACATCATTAGGGAGATTCAAGGAGGCAGATTTGTAGGATACAAACCATGTGAAGGGTAATGGGATTTTGGAAAATAAGATTTGCACTAAATCATAAAAGTCAATGGAGTTCACCTTTGCAATGTTGTCACTAGATGTTTACTATTATTGTTTTTGTTTAGCTTGATTTTTTTATATAAAATAGTAACAACAACAGTTTTCATCTTAGAAACTTTTTTTTTAGTTTTTATTGTGAATTATGTGTGTTTACATGGGAGAACATCAGTTTTACATTCATCCTATCATATATCATTTAATTGCAATGGTTACAATGCCTTCCATGCATCATAAAACGACCAATGGAT
>NW_006408751.1:3167362-3175311 GCF_000296735.1 Chrysochloris asiatica
CTTTTAGGGTGGGTTCTTTTTCTCAATCTTTTACAATAATGGTCCTATGCAGTGTTTCTCCCTTTATGACTGACTAATTTCACTCAGCATAATATCTTTAAAGTTCTTGCATGTTATGTGGTCGCTTGCAGCTTTCTTGTTGTTCTTCAAGGTAGCATAATATTCCATAGTGTATATGTACCACAGTTTGTTTATCCATTCAACTGATGGGTACTTAGGCTGTCTCCATCTTTTTGCTATTATAAATAGTGCTGCTATGAACATTGGTGTGCATATATCTACTCATGTTATGGCTTTTATTTCTTGTGGGTAAATACCAAGTAGAGGAATTGCTGGATCATAAGGTATTTCTATTTTTAACCTGTTGAGGAAGTGCCATATTGCTTTCCAGAGTGATTGGATCCTTTTGCAATCCCACCAACAATGTAGGAGGGTCCCAGTCTCTCCACATCCTTGCCAACTTTTATTATCCTCTACTTTTTTTTTTTTCATCTTTGCTGTTATTGCTGGTATGAGATAATATCTCATTGTTGTTTTGATTTGCATCTCTCTGATGGCTAGTGATCATGAACATTTCTTCATATATTTGTTGGCTGCCTGAGTCTTCTCCTTGGTGAAGTGTCTGTTCATGTCCTGTGCACATTTTTAAATTGAGCTATTTGTCTTTTTCTTGTAGAAGTGTGGTAGTTTCCTATATATTTTAGAAATGAATCCCTTGTCTGAAGCGTCATTGCAAAATATTTTTTCCCATCCTGTGGGTTCTCTTTTTACTCTATTGGTGAAGTCTTTTGATGCACATTAGTTTTTAATTTTTAGTATGTCCCACTCATCTATTTTGTCTACTTTTGTTTGTGTATTTTTCAAAATGTTTGGTAGTCTGTGTATGCCATGAATTAGAGCCCTCACATTTGCTCCTATTTTTTTCATTGATGAACTTCATCATTTTGGGATTCACATTTAGGTCTTTAATCTTCTTTGAGCTGGTTTTTGTATAGGGCTTGTTTTGTAAATGTCTTGTTTCAAACTATTGCATAGTGCTTTCCAGTTCTGCCAGCATCATCTGTTAAAGAAATTATCTTCTCCCCATGCAATATACCTAGGCCCTTTGTCAAAAATCAGTTGGCTCTATGTGGATGGATTAATTTCTGAATTCTTGATACTGTTCCATTGATCAATGCATCTTTCATTGTACCAGTTGGTTCTGACCCATAGTGACCCTATAGAAGGTTTCCAAGGCTGTAAATCTTCACGGGAGCAGAAAACCTCATCTTTCTCCCACGGAACAGCTGGTAGTTTCGAACTGCTGATCTTAAGGTTCACAGCCCAATTCGTATCCACTACACTACCAGAGCTCCTTATTATCAATAGGTATGGATTAATTTTTGCCATTATGTTAATTTTTTGGTAGTGCTGTTCATTCCTTTGTTCTTCATGCCTTCTTGTGCTGAGTTTGTGTTTTTTGTGCAATTTCTTATCAGTTTCTTCTTAGTTTTAATGTTTCCTTATTCTGCTTGGATCTTCATTTTCATGGTAAATTGTGAAATATTAACGTTCTTTGTGGTTACCCTATAGTCTATTAACTTTTGGCTCCATTTAAGACAGTCTATTGTATCCTGTAATATACCTGACCTCCTTGCCACCTGAATCTCTTCCTATATTTTTTTTTCCTTCTTTGACATTGCTATTATTTTAATCTCCCAGCTCCTTAGACTTTTTTGTCATTTTGTTCTATTCTGGACTCTGTTATCTGTCATTTGAGTTTCAGGTGGTGTTGCCACGTCTGTCAATCTCTGGTTGTTGTCTGTTCTTGCTGGTTTTCAGTCCAAAGAACACCCTTTAGGATGTTTTGAAGTGTGGGATTGGCTTTGATAAAATCTCTTAGATTCTGTTTGTCCTGGAATGTTTTGATTGCACCATTGTATTTGATTGATAATTTTGCTGGATAGATGATTCTTGGTTGGCAGTTTTTTCTTTTAGGGTTTTATATATGTTTCCCCATTGCCTTCTTGCCTGCATGGTTTCTGTTGAGAAGTCAGAACTTAATATAATTTGCTTGCCTTTGTAAGTAACACCTATCTTTTCCCTGACTGCTTTTAGGATTCTCTCCTGGTCTTTGATTTTGGAGAGCTTGATTATTATATGTCTTGGTGCTTTTCTTTTGGGGTTTTTCCTTCCTGGAGTATGTTTGGCTTCTTGAATGTTTATCTTCTCATCCTGCAATATGTTAGCGAAATTTTCTTCCAGAAGCTCTTCAACTATCTCCTCTGTGGATTTCTCCGATTCTTCCTGTTCTGGAATGCCAATAGTTCTTAAGTGATTCCTCTTCATGTTATCCAGCATGAATTTTAGACTCCCTTCAGTTTTTTTTGTTTTTGTTTTTTATCCTTTTGTCTGCTTGCTCTTCTATTTTAGCATTATTGAGAAATTTGTCTTCCAGCTCACTGGTTCTGGCCTCCTACTCTTCAATTCTGCTCCTTTCCCCTTTCAGTGTATTGTCCATTTCTGATTAATCATCTGGACCTCTTTTTGAAGGTTTTCAATTGTTTCCAATGTTGTATCAATCTTGTTTGATTGCTTTTGTAGTACTTTCCTGACTTCTTCTTTATTTTCCTCCACCCCTTTTCAGAGCATTTGAATTTGTTTCCATATCATTCTTCTGAATTCCTTCTCATGCAAATCCAAAACCTGCTCTTCCTCTTCTCTAAAGCCTTTGTCTGCCTGCAGCTTATTTGTCTCAGTTAATCTTTTCTGGTTTTGGACATGTTTTGAGATCTTTTGTTGTGTTTTCTTTGTCATTTTCAGTACTTAGGTGGGTTTTTAATGCTTAAATAGATGTTTGTTGCTGTGTTGTTAAGTTTACTGAGTGTCTCCTGGTGGATATGATCAGGACATAGGCTTCCCTTTTTGCATGTAATGCCTAGCAGCTGTTATTGGCTCTTGTCTCAGTGGCGGAATATTATAGGGTATGCTTTTAGCTTGGTTATTTGGCCATGATTGCTGTCTCTTCTTGAGTAATGTAGGGAGAAAAAGCTCTCATCTCCAGGAAAAAAGTGTGATCAAAAGGACCAAAAACAGAAGCAATATAAAAGCAGAGACAAAAGACACCACTCTAAAACAAAAATAAAACCATTATATATGGTCAGTTGACTTTGCTGTGCGGGTAGTGTGCATACACCGTAGAAACTTCCAGGAGTGGGTGGGGGTGTACATTAGCTCCGGGCCCTCCTCTAGTCACTACTATAGAAGTTCACAGATATATATTGAGAAGCTAATGAGAGAAAGATTGCCTACTAATTTTTTCTCGGAAGGTCAGTTAGGTATCTTTGTGTGCACTGTGTAATTTATGAAATAGTTGCATCCTTTTATGTTGAGGTTTTACAGAGTGTTCATATGGTTTGTCTGTCTGTCCAGACCTGTTTTTTTTCTTGCTGGGTAGGCAGGAGTAAAGGGTCATGCACAAGTTAACTTTAGGGCTGGGTCCCAGAGTCAGACATCATGAGAAGCCACCAAAGTATCAGCCCGTGGGACCAATGGGGCACCTCCTCTTTGTGCCATAGGAAAACTGTAGGCTTAATGCTGGAACCTTTTGGGGGTGCACGCCCACCTACCTGAAGGTGTCTGGGCTAGACAGAGAAGGTGCTACAGGGAAGAGGAAATAAAAATGTGTAGAATCCTCTACACCTCCTTTTGATATGTTGCTGTGCCAGTTTTAATGTTGGTTCACTGTGTCAGTCCGGCTGTGGCCCGGCCTCTGAACTCAGTCCAGGCATTGTGGCCATAGTGAGCACCCTGTGTCCCGATTAATTCCTAAATTAAACTGTATATTTTCCTTTATTCAATGATTTTTACACCGGTGGATATGGGAAACTGATGCCCTGCACCTTATGCTTGATACAGAGCTCTGATGCTGTTCTGTGAAAGCTTCTCTGGGTCTTCAGCCACTACCCCCCTTTATCAAGAATCTTAATCAGAAAAACAATTATAAAATCATTAGATATTTAAGAGACTAAAATGGCAAGATCAGTTGGAGGGTTATCACCATAATTCATTCAAGTAATTCATTAAAAAAAAATCTGCCTCCAGAGAAAAATGAAGAGAAGATAGAGAGATCACGTTTCAGAAATAGACTGGATATGATTAAATGGTAAGGAAAAGGAAGTAGACAATAAGGATAGCAATTTTTTGACAGGTATAAGGCATGAGTCCTGGTGTGGTGCTGTGGGTTAATGTGCTGGATTGCAAAGTCAGTTTGAACTGCAAGGTCAGCAGTTCAAGCTTACCAGCTGCTCCTCAGAAACCCTATAAAAGGTTACTATAGGTCGGAACTGACTTGGAACTTAACAACAACACCATAAGGCATGAAGGAACCCTCTTTGTTCTCCAGCCCTTAGAACACAGTTTCAGGTGGTCCCTGTCTTGATAATTCCCCCCTTAACCTCTATCTTGATCACTAAATGAAGGCCTGAAAACTTCACTGTAAGCCTCTCATTTCCAATAAGAAAATATTGATATTCACTTGTTATTTGTCAGCATAACTAATGAATATAAGAGCTATCAATTATGGGAGCCTCCCATTTTTGCAAGAGAATACTAAGGCTCAGAGCAAGTTACTCATCCAAGATCACACACAGCTAATTATTTGTATATTTCTAACGCAACTCCAACCCTTGGGCCCAATAAACTATTGTCCTTGCCTTGCTTGTAACTTGCTTCATCCAGTGCCTTGTATTTAATATGGGATCTGTGAAGAGGAAACCAGAAGCAGTGTTTGGAGGGGTGATGCCAATGGAGAAAGTGATTGCAAATACAGCACTCAGCATGCACCTGACACACAGATACTAATTTTACAATGATACTTACTTCCATTTGATAGGATTTATATAAGTAGTGATAATTCATCTTTACGTAAGAACTCACATTTTAGAGTGTTATGTAGACTAATAGAGTCCTGGGTTATGTAAGAGATTAACAACAAAAAGGCTAGAGGTTCAAATTCACCCACAGGCACATTGGAAGATAATAGTTGGTAATTTACTTCTAAAAAATCAGTCATTTCAAACCCTATGAATCATAGTTTTACTCTGACATACATGGGGTCACCATGATCAGAGTCACTTCAATTTGCTATGTAGACAAATGCATTAGAGGTAGTGATGCTTCATCAGTCCCTTGATATCTCTTCTAAATTATTTCCTGAATAAAAACAGAAAGATAGTAGCAATAAGTGCAAAGTTTATGCAAGCAGACAATACTTGGGCACTATATCTGCAAAGGATTCATAAACTGACCAGATTCAGTTACAAAAGTAAGAACAAAGAACAAAGTAAGAACAGAATTCTAGTGTATAAAATCAAGATATACCCAACAAAGGATAATTTATTTATATAGTCTTAAATAATGGTTGGATCTAATGTAAATATAGCAATTTCTGCATTTTCAAGTATTGGCATTTTTTTTTATTTTGCCAGAGTCAAGATAAACATAGTATAGAACTTGGGTAACCTCTCTACTTTGAACAGAGGCAGACAGGCTGCCAGGCTACCACATGTAAAAGGCCAAAAATTGAGGAGGAGAAATAATTTGGTCATCTGTACCTAAATACTTTCAGTACTTAATGAATGTGCAAACCTACTACATTATTATCCAGCTGAGTCAGTAATCCTTTGTGGTCAATGGTGTCTACAGATGTTACCATTTTCAGAATTCACAAAGGGGAAGTATTCATTAAAAGCAGGTATAAAGGAGAAATTAGGTACTAGGAGCCAATGGATGGTCACTTTTGGCTCATATACCCATATCCCAAACTGAGCACATTATTTTCATTAAAATAAAATACATACAAAGCACATACCAGAATGCTTCAGAGCTTTGAATTTAAATTCACTATGATGCAGGGAAAATTAAACTCCTTGCCACCAAGTTTATTCCTTTGTATAGAGACTCAGCAGGGCAGAGTAGAACTACCCCATAGGGTTCCCAAGGCTGTAATCTTCATGGAAGCAGATTGTCACATCTTTCTCCTGCAGAGAGTTTGAATTGCTGGTGGGTTTCAATTGCTGACCTTTTGAAAAGCCCAGTGCTTTATCACTGTACCATCATGGCTCCTTCAGGGAAAATTACTAAGCTTCAATTTCCTAAAAAAGAACAAGCAAGTCTCTGGCATATTTGATACAAAGATTAAATGTAAAATATCTACAGAAAAGATAACATGCACAGTAAAAACTTGGTAAATTGTAGTAAATTGTAGCTGCTATTATCACTGAAGATTTTATACCACCTTAGACCTTAGGCTTCAAAATATTATTTGATCTTCCCTTGATATAATCTTCACATAATCAATTAGAGTGAATCATAACTCTGAAAATGCTAATAAAATATCATCTTAATTGATTTTCTTCTCTCTGAGAGGTAAACATTGTTAAATTATTGGAACTAGATCTACAACTTCAGGTACTAGGATTTATTATTTTATAGTTTGGAAGAAAGTAAATGAATCACATATTGACAACAAAAAAGAAAATCACTTTTAAAGCTAAAACACTCTACTAATTAAATCCATGGATTCATTTAATCCACCTTTTTCTATTTTTTATTAGGAAAACTACACTGTAGTCAAAGGCTCCCTGGTAGCATAGATGTTTATGCATTGGACTGCTAACCACAAGGTCAGCAGTTTGAATCTACTAGCCACTTCATAAAAGAAAGAAGACGTTTTTTATTCTCATAAAGATTTGTTGTTGCTGTTAAGTACCATGGAGTCGGTTCAGATTCATAGTGACCTTGCACAAGGTTTCCAAGGCTGTAAATCTTTATGGGAGCAGAACGCCTCATCTTCTCCCATGGAACCGCTGGTAGTTTTGAACTGCTGACCTTGAGGTTGGCAGCCTGACTCATAACCACTATGTTACTTACAGCCTCAGAAATCCTATAAGGATCACTTTGAGTTATAACTGACATGACAGCACTTAACAATAACAACAGCAAAATTGTTCTTAACTGGGAAATTCAGTGAATAATGAAAGAACATAATTAGAAAGCATCCATAGGTATTCTAGGCAAGATGCATAAAAATTTACTAAACAGTGTAAGTGATAGGACAATTTAATAGAACATGCCTTATATGACAACAGGTGTTCCTGTTAACTGTGTGTTCAGCTTTATTAATAAATTTTGTGTAATTAAATCCCCATGGAACCAGTGTCAGGCCCTGTTGTGGCACTGCTGGAAAAGCAATGAATAGCTAATCACAAAATTGGCAGTCTAAGCCCATTAGCAGTTCTCAGAATCTTATATAGGGTTGCTATGTGTGAGTCTGAACTAACTCAAAGGCACACAGCAACAGAAACACTGATATTATTCATCTGTCAGTGGCTTGGGTTTTACTCTGATGCTGCAGAAAGCTGTGCCAACAGTAGTTCAAATACCAGCATGGTCACTTATGGTAGACAGGTTTCAGCAGAGCTTCCAGACTAGGATGAAGGAGAGTCAGAACACTTCTGAAAGGTTAGACACTGAAAACCATATGAATAGCAGCAGAAGATAATCTGATATACTGTGTAAGAGGAGCACTGCAGGTTGGAAGGCACTCAAAATATGAATGGAGAAGAGCTGCCTCCTCAAAGTAGAATTGACTTTAATGAAGAGAATGGAGCAAAGATTGGAGTCCCTTTATTTGCTGATGTGGCACAATTCAAAATGGAAAGAAAAAGCTGCAAATATCTATAAGTAATCACAGTGTAGAATATACAAAGCATGAATTTAGCAAAATTGTAAGTCTTCAAAAATGAAATGGAGAGAGGGTGGGGCTTGATGACAGATAGGGTAGAGGTGCAGTAAATTTCCCCGTCAGCAATACCACAGAATATCAGGCAAAGCAGGCTCAGAGCAGAGCTCAAAAACTCTGAACAACATAGGTTGTTCTTGTTGTTACATGTCATCGAGTCGGTACC
>NW_006408751.1:3182152-3183449 GCF_000296735.1 Chrysochloris asiatica
GAACCCCAGGAAGGATAGACCCCCAAAAGAAAATCACTGAGACATATTATAATCAAGCTCTCTAAAATCAAAGATAAGGAGACAATCCTGAAAACAGCTAGGGAAAAGAGAAGTGTTGCATACAAAGGCAAGCAAGTCAGATTAAACTCGGATCTCTCAGCAGAAACCATGCAAGCAAGAAGGTAATGGAAATATATATATATATAAAACCCTGAAAGAAAAAAACTCTCAACCAAGAATCCTTTATCTCAACAAACCTGTCAATCAAATACAATGGTGTAATCAAAACATTCCAGGATAAACAGAAGCTAAGGGATTTTTACAAAGTTAACCCTGCTCTACAAAACATCCTAAAGGGAGTTCTGTGGACCAAGAACCAACAAGCACAGACAACAACCAGAGATTGACATACAAGGCAGCACCTCCCAGAGCTAAACCTACAAAAGGAAGAGTCAAAAACAGAACAAAACTACAAGAACAAACAGAAAATCTAGGATGTCAGTCTATGATCAAAACAATTAAGTTGCCAGATATAAGATCAGCATACAAAAATCAGTTAGATTCCTCTATACCCAAAACGACAGAGGTTAAAAGGACATTAGGAAAGCAATAGCATTTACAAAGGCTGCCCAAAGGATGAAATATCTAGGAATAAATGTAACCAGAGAAACAAAGGACCTATAGAAAGAAAATTACAAAACACTACTACAGGAAACCAAAAGAGACCTACAAAAATGGAAGAATGTACCATGCTCCTGGATAGGAAGACAACATTGTGAAAATGTCATTACTGCCCTAAATAATTTAAACATATAACAATCCCAATTCAGATTCCAATGACATTGTTCAAAGAGATGGAAAAAACAATTATAAACTTTCTATGGAAAGGAAAGAGACCTAGGATAAGTAAAGTACTGCTTAAGAAGAAGAATAAGGTTGGAAACCTCTCACTCCCCGATTTCAACATTTATTACATGGCTACAGTGATAGCATGAACTGACTCTGTGGCACATAACCACCACCACAGTAGTAGCATAGTGGTTACGAATCAGGCTGCGAACCTTAAGGTCTACAGTACGAAACTACCAGCAGCTCTGTGGGAGAAAGATGAGGCTTTCTGCTCTCATAAAGATTTACAGCGTCAGAAACCCTGTACAGGGGCACTATGGGTCAGAACTGACTGGATGGCACTTAACAACAACAACAACAACAGTGGTCCAAACAGCTGGTACTGGTACAATGAAAGAAACATTGATCAGTGGAACAGAATTGAGACTCAATAAATTAACATACAGTC
>NW_006408751.1:3184244-3187842 GCF_000296735.1 Chrysochloris asiatica
TTCATCAAATCTGTTCTTCTAATGGTCTCTAAATTCAGGTGTGGGGCTATAGAATCAGACTGTGAACCACACAGGTCAACAGTTGAAACCCACTAGCTGCTCCTCGGAAACTCTATACAGGGTCACAATGTGTTGGAACTAACTCTGTGGCACTTAGCAACAACAACAACAATATACGTGGCAGTTGTTGCTGTTTTGTTAAGTGCCATCAGTGGGTTCTGACTCATTGTGACCCTGTATAGGGTTTCCAAGGAGTGGTTGGTTTGCTTGAAATGTTCCTTGCATTTCAAACTGACCTTGCAGTCCAGCGCATTAACCCATAGTGCCACACCAGGACTTCATAAAAGGATGTAGCAGTCAAGAAATCAAAGGACATATTGTATTGGGAGAAACTTCTTCATAAGACCTCTTTCAAGTATGAAAGAGCAAAGATCTCACTTTGAGAACCTAGATGCAATAGACCCAAGTCACAGTATTTTCAAAGGTCTTATATGCAATTGGACAATGTATAATGAAGACTGGAGAATAATGTATGCATTTGAATTATGGTGCTGGCTAAGAATACCATGGACTTACTGAAGAAGGAACAAATCTGTTTTGGAAGAAATTTGGACTGATTTGCTCCTTGGAAATAATGATGGTGAGAATTCATCTCTTATACTTTGCACATGTCAGGAAGGACCAGTCCCTGGAAAAGTATATCATATTTGGTAAAGTGGATGGTCAGTGAATAAAAGGAAGATCTTCAATGAGATGGATAGACATAGGCTCAAGTATGACAATTGTGAGGTTGGCACAGGACCATGCAGTGTTTTGTTCTGTTGTACACAGAGTAGCTATAAGTCAGAACTCACTGGATAGAACCTAACATACCACACTCAGATTATAGTTGAAATTCTATAATTATTTTAGAACAGTTCAAAAAATAGAAAACTATCAATGACACATGAATTGTACAAAAGCTCTAAATATCTTGAATTTTATATTTGATTTGCACAATAGGATCAGAATGCAAAAGTACAATATCATCACTTTCCCCAAGAACTTCTCACAAACATTTGATATTTAAATCATTCTTTTTAGAAGCATCTATCTTGTCACTAGCCTTATTATGCTATTCATATTTAATTGTTAAACAGTCTAAATATTGTTTAACAATTAAATATGTTAACAATTAATTGTTAAACAGATTCTAATGGTTTTGCCTCTGAGCAATTCTTCAATACAATATGCAAAATCAGCATTATCATTTGTAACTAATTTGTTTTTCATTAACATTGTATTGCTTGGTGTTAAAATACCCCAAATCAATTTGCTGAAGTAGGGAATCAATTTTATAAAAGGTCAATTCATTCAAAAGTTTATTCGTACAGTGATGAACTTTATTTCCTGAATTGTAACTTTTCCAATTGGAATGAGACAAATAATAAATCTTTATATGACAAGGACCCCTATATTATCTTTACATTGTTCTTAATAACTGTGTACTCAATCTTTTTACCATAATTGATCACAGGGAGTGTCTACGTAGCAACAAACAAAGCCCAGAAAGTTATCTGGTTCCTCAATCACATGTTAATGTAGTATATCAGCAGTGAAATATTTGCATGCCACTTAGTAACCCTCATAATTTTTCTCAGAGGCATGTAATTTACTGATAATAATGTAATTTTTCTCAATGGAGAAACTGCTAAACTCAAACCCTGTGGCAGTAAGATGGTGCCCTGAAACACTGGGCTTTAGATATTGTCACTGATTTCCTCATATATTCTGGATATAAATGTAGTCAAAGTAGAACCTAATTTGTTCAGTCCCAGTCCAGGGAACTTCAGTTGGATCAGAGGTTAGAGGTAACTTACATGATCTAAAAGTACAGAACTTTCACTAACTAGGAATGCAACTTCACAAAAGTGCCATTGAGTCAGTTCTGACCCATAGCTACCCTGTATAGGGTTTCCGAGGAGCAGCTGGTGAGCTTGAACTGCCGACCTTGCAGTTCAAATGACTTTGCAGTCTGGCACATTAACCCACAGTGCCACACAAAGTCTCTGTAGCTTCCATTATATCCATTTTTATATTTGTTAAATAAGATAATAACCCTCCTTGTCCCTGTGGTGGGCTGAACAAAAATCTCCTGAAAATATTCATGTTCTAATAATCAGAACTTCTGAATGTCCTTATATGATAAAGGAAAAGTTTGAAATGTGATTAAGTTAAAAAATCTTGAAATGAAAAAATGATCCTAAATATGTGGGTGAGCTCAACATAATCACAAGGGTCTTTTTTAAAAGAGGCAAAGATCAGAGTGAGCCATAGGAGGTCAAACCATGAAAACACAAAGTATTGGTGATCTAAGGAAAGGTCTATGAGTCAAGGAATAGAATGTGGCTAGCCTCTAAAAGCTGCAACTTTTCTGAAGATCCCTGTGGGAATGGCCCTTCTGAGATCTTGATTTGAGACTTTTGACCTTCAGAATTTCAGAAATGAGAGAGAATAAATTTGTTTGGTTTTAAGTCACTAAGTTTTTGGCAATTTGTTATAGACACAATAAGAAATGAATACAATCCCTAAATAACTATGAAAATCAATGGAACAATAAATATGAAAGCTCTTTGGAAAAGTCAAAAGAAGTGCTTATAAGAAAAATAATTTGTTGTTGTTGTTAGGTACCACTGAATCAGTACTGACTCATAGAGACCCTATGCACCACAAAAGGAAACATTGCCCCATTCTATGCCAACTTCACAATCATTGTTACCCTTGAGCCCATTGCTGCTGCCACTGTGCCAATCCCTCTCATTGGTGGTCTTCCCCTTTTTCTTTGACCCACCACTTTACCAACCATGATATCCTTCTCCAAGGACTGGTCCCTCCTGATAACAGGGTGGATTATATATCCTGTCTAGAGGTAATTAATAAAAATTCAATAAATTACATGCATTTATGAACCAGGAGGTTGGAATTGTTTCTCATTTTTCCATGCATTAAAACAAACAGAGACAGTACAATTAGAGGTGGCAAGAATGTTTCAGCTTTCTTGATCATATCATAAAAGTTTCCAGAGTCATTCCTTCATTTTACCTGTAAGGCATTATTCATCAAGTATGCAGTACCTTTTCACCCAATATCTGCCCTTGCACTCTCATACTTTTTACTTTATAAAAAGACTGACCTTTGTGCTTCGTGGAGGGAACAAACATACACTAAAAAGAGCCTGCAGTTCTTCTCAGGTCCTATTTGTCAACTGAATAAGCAGTCAATCACACATGTGGAAGTAAAGAGTAGGATGAGCGTGAATGGGAAACTTGGAACCTACCATAAATATGCAGAATCCCACTAGGGAGTTCACAAATGAAATGAATAGCAGTGGAACACTGCCAGACAGCACCAGAATACTGAAACATGATGAATAACAAAATAATATTTGTCAGATACAGTGCCTGAAGATGAGTGTCTAGGTTGGAAGGTTGGAAGACACTCAAAATATGAATTGGGAAGAGCTGCCTCCTCAAAGTATAATTCACCACAAAGATATGAATGGAGTAAAGCTCTTGGGATCTTCATTTCCTGATGGGGCACAACTCAAAATGAGGGAAAA
>NW_006408751.1:3188912-3190466 GCF_000296735.1 Chrysochloris asiatica
AGATACTAAAGCTATTTGAAGAAATGAGGAAGTAAAAGAGTTGAGCAGAAATTTTCAAATGCCAGCTCAAAAAGATAAAGTCATATATTATAATGAAGTGTACAAAGACCTGGAGTTAGAAAATCAAAAAGGAAGAAAATGCTCAGCATTTCTCCATCTGAAAGAAATGAAGAAAAAAATCAAACCTCAACTTGAAATATTGAAGGATTCTATGATCAAATTATTGAATGATGTAGTAAATATCAAAATAAAATGGAACAGATACACAGATTCATCATACCAAAAAGAAATGGACAATGTTCAACCATATTCAAGGATAATGTGATATACAGCCAATATTACTGAAGGAAAAACTGCAAAGTCTACTTCTGACATTGGCAAAGAATAAGACTCTGGGAATTCATGGACTGCAAATTTAATATTTTCAACAAACTAATGCACCACTGGAGGCAGTCATTCATCTATGCCAAGAAATTTGGAAGACAGCTACCTGGCCAACTGATTAAAAGAGATCCATAGTTTTGTCCATTCCAAAGAGAGGTGATCAAATGGAATGCAGAAATCATCGGACAATGTCATTAGTATAACATGAAAGTAAAATGTTGCTAAAGATAATTCTAAAATGGCTGCAACAATACATGGACAAGGAATTTCCAGAGGATCAAGCTGGATTCAATTGAGGATGTGGAATGAGGGATATCATTACTGACATTAGATGGATCTTGGCTGAAAGCATAGACAAGAAAGATGTTTACTTGTGCTGTATTGACTACACAAAATCTTTTGGATGTGTGGATCGTGACAAGCTATGGACAACATAGCAGGGAAAGAGTACTCCAGAACATTTCATTGTGCTCATAAGGAACCTGTTATAGACCAAGAGGCAGTCATTCGAATAGAACAAGGGAACTGTGAATGGTTTAAATTAGGAAAGATGTGTGTGCCAAGGTTGTATTCTTTCACTATACTTATTAATTCTGCATGCTGAGCAAAATATCTGGGAAGCTGGATTATATGTAGAACATGGCATCAGGACTGGAGGAAGACTCATTACAACTTGGGATGTGCAAATGATATTATATAACTTTGCTTGCTGAAAGTGAAGAGGACATAAAATACTTACTTTTAAAGATCACGGACCACAACCTTCAATATGGGTTGCCTCTCAGGGTAAAGAAAACACAAATCCTCACCACCGTATCAACAAATAACATCATGATAAATGGAGAAAAGACTGAAGTTGCCAAAAACTTCATTTTGCTTGATATCATTATCAACCGTCATGGAAGAAGCAGTCAAGAGGTGAGATGACATATGCATTGAGCAAATCTACTGCACACTATCTCTACAAATTGTTCCAGAAAAAAGATGTCAATTTGAAGACTGAGGTGTGTCAGACCAAAACAATGATTTTTTGACAGCTTCATGTGCATGTGGAAGTTGGGCAGTGAATAAGGGAGTCAGTAGAAGAACTGATACATTTGAGTTTTGGTGTTGGAGAAGAATATTGAAAGTATCATGGACTGCTAGAAGAACAAACAAATCTGTGCTGGA
>NW_006408751.1:3191011-3212715 GCF_000296735.1 Chrysochloris asiatica
CTGCAAAACTTTAAAAAAGCTTCTGAAATCCTATACAGTATCACTGTGAGTCAGAACTGACTCGAAGGCAGTTAATAACAACATCCCCAAAAGGGAGTCCTGGTGTAGTACTATATGATAAGTATTGGAATATGCAAAATTGGCAGTTCAAGCCCACTATCAAACCTACCTGTCTCTCTTTGGAAACCTTATTCAGAGTCACTTTGAGTCAGAACCAACTCTGTGCCATTTAACAACATTTAACAACAACCCTAAGGGTTCAGACAACATGTGGTAAAAGAAGTAAAGATGTAAGTATGGATCATATTGTTTGAAATATATATAATCTTGTTGTTGTTAAGTGCCATTGAGTCAATTCCAACCCATAGCAACCCTGTATATAAAATGGTTAAAAATAGTTCCACAGTTATGTTAAATATGTAAATTATTGTTTGGCCAAATTATGGTGTCAGATGTGTGTGTGTCTGTGTTAGTGTATACATGTACATAAATACAAATGAATTTTTACCTGATTTTTTAAAAATACATGTATTCATTTCTTTATCATGTTTATTTTTTAAGCTATTAAAGTTAAGAAGGAAGCTATAATGGTCTCAGATTCTGTGTTATTTTCTGAGCAATCACAGCTTTTTGTAAATATCACTAATAATATCAGAAAAGAATAGGTAGCAATAACAAAAATGTTCTGCTTTATTTACTCTTGATCCATTCCAATGTGACATTTTAACATCCAATACATAAAAAGAAAACAAACTCAGGAAGGGTGCAAAGCCTCAGAATGCTTCTAAACTGCCTTGTATTTAACATTCTTCAACATCATAAAGTAAATATAGGGTTACCCTTTAAGAATAGTCATATACGTCTCCCTTCTCAATGAATTGCAATAAATTTCTCAATTGTAGTAGGTAAATTGAAACAGTAAAAAGAGTTTAAGAATCCAATAAACCTTACTTTTCTTAGAAATTTTTTGTTAGCCATTAGTATTTACTTTATAAACATCATGCTGTTGTTGAGTGCCATCGAGTTGGTTCCAACTCATAACGACTCAGTATAATAGGGTTTCCAGAGCAGTTGGTTAATTTGAACTGCCAATCTTGTGGTTAGAAGTTCAATGCTTATTGTGCCATATGACTTAACATTCTATTTGCTATAAGAAAAAACATACAGTCTTTTCAACAATCACTACCCTTTCTATGTTGCACTTCTCTTTTCTCTCTTGGTTTGGCCTAAACAAGGTTACCTGTTACAAGGAGGCTTCAAAAAGGTATGGGAAAATTCCATTATCTTTCTATTCCATTTTTCCATGAACTTTTTGAAGTTCCCACAAAGATGTGTGTTGCAAAAGAACTTACCTGTCTTCCCCTAGGACATTTACCCTTATGTTAGACTTGGGATGTTTTTTCACTCCTGAAACAGGGGATGCTTTTTATTCTTTTTGATTTTGAATTTGCTGCTGGTAAAATAAACTCTCTAATTCAATACCAAGGAATAACAATTACCAGCATTTACTAAGAAAACAAAAAATTGCTTTTTTAAAAGTTAAAATCTGTTATTGCCGCAATAATATAAAAATAAATATTTGTATACATATATGTTTCCCCAAAATTTTGATGCTTATTTATCTATTTTCAATGTCCAAGCACCATCTCCAAAAATGTTATCTTAATGTTGTGTTTTACACAGGAAAAACTTAAGAGAATAAAAGCAAAACAAATGTAAGAAGAGCTCAGCCCTTTTCTGCCTTAATGAGATGTTAAATACAAAGTTTTAGGGTATTGGAAAGTGGGAAATTATTAGTATAATTATAGAGGAAGTTTTATGAGTGTATTCAGAATGTGGTGTTATCCTAGTGTAGAGATGCTAAAGCAAATGGAAGAAATGTTAAAACAGAAAATTTCAAAGGGCAGCTCAAAAAGAAAGTTCGAGTATTATAACGATGCATACAACAACATAGAGTTTGAAAATCAAAAAGGAAAAACATGTTGAAACAGCATTTCTCATGTTGAAACAGCTAAAGAAAAAAATCAAGCCTCAATTTGAAATACTGAAGGATTCTATGAACAAAATATTGAATGATACAAAAGTCATCAAAAGAAGATGGAAAGAATACACACTGTACCAAAAAAGAAATAGTGGATGTTCAACCATTTCAAGAGGTAGCATGTAATCATGAGCCAATAGTATTCAAGGAAGACATCCAAGGTGCACCAAAGGCAATGACAAAGAACAAGGTTCTTAGAATTGATAGAATACAAATGAAAAATTTTCAACAAACTGATACAGCACTGGAGATGGTCACTTATCTATGCCAAAAAATATGGATGATAGCTACCTGGCTACCTGGAAGAGAATCATATTTGTGACCAGTCCAAAGACAGGTGATCCAGTGGATTGTGAAAATAATTGGACACTATTGCTAATATCACATGCAAATAGAATTTTGATAAAGATAAATTTAAAATGCCTGCAACAGTATATCAACAGAGATCTACCAGAGCTTCAAGCCAGTTTCAAATGAGAATGTGGAATGAGATATATTATTGCTGATGTCAGATGAATCTTGGCTTAAGCAGAGGATTCCAGAAAGATGTTTACTTTTACTTTATTGACTATGCAAAGTCTTTCAACTGTGTGAATCATGATAAGCTATGTATAACATTACAAAGAATGGCATTTCAGAACACAAAGAGGAACCTGTTCATAGTCATAGTCATTTTAACAGAACAAGGAGACACCGTATTGTTTAAAAATCAGGAAAGATGTTTGCAAAGGTTGTATTCATTCTCTATATTTATTTAATCTGAATGCTGATCAAGTAATCTGAGAACCTGAATTATATGTCAAAGATTGTGGCATCAAGATTGGA
Organism: Chrysochloris asiatica; assembly: GCF_000296735.1. Lineage (NCBI taxonomy): Eukaryota > Metazoa > Chordata > Mammalia > Afrosoricida > Chrysochloridae > Chrysochloris > Chrysochloris asiatica. Next base: position 3,193,878 of record NW_006408751.1, read on the forward strand.
GGAAGAGTTGTTAAACAACATGCTAAATGTAAAATGTCAACCTTCATTCTAAACTTTCCTTGTTCAGAGAATCAGAAGACTTCATTGGGTTTTATAGTGGCTTTCTAATTTTGGTAGTCCATCAAAGAAGGGAGTGTGAAAGTTGTTGTATACTGTTAACAATTGTCTGAATGCCATGATCATTTAAGAAAATTATCTTTAATAAAGCTGGATACAGTTAAAAAAAAAAAAAAGATTGGAAGAAGACTCATTAACAACCTGTGGTGTGTGAAGAGAACTTAAAACACTGACGAATGAAGATAAAAGACCACAGCTTTCAGTATGGGTTGTACCTCAATGTAAAGAGAAGTAAAATCCTCACCACTGGACCAATACATAACATCATGATAAATGGAGAAATGATTGAAGTTGTCAAAGATTTCATTTTGCTTGGATGCTATCAATACTCATGGAAACAGCAGTCAAGAACTCAAACAATGCATTGCACTAGGCAAATCTGCTGTACAAGACCTTTTTAACATGTTAAAGAGCAAAGAGGTCAGGTTGAGGACTATGGTGCACCTCACCTAATCCATAATACTTCAAATAGTTTCATATGCATGTGATGAATAAGGAAGACCTTAGAATAATTGATGCATTTGAGTCTTGGTATTGTAAAGAATATTAAAAGTACCATGGACTGTTAGAATAAAAATCAAATCTATGTTGGAAGAAGTACCATCAGAAACCTTTTCCCTGCTTTGTCTTTCATACGTCAGACAAATCAGGAGAGACCAGTCCTTTAAGAAGGACATCATGCTTGATGCTTGGTAAAAGTGGAGGGTCACCATGAAGGAGCAAGACTACCAATGAGATAGTTTGGCAATGAGCTCAAGTGTAACAATGATTTCGAGGACGGCACAGGACAAGGCAGTGTTTTGTTCTTCTGTGCATAGTTGCTATGAGTTGGAACCAACTCTACAGCACCTAACAGCAATAGCAGCATTATTCTAGTTAGGTTTTTTCCTTTTTTTACCCCTCACTTAATCATTATAATACCCACATGAGTTAAACATAATGTTGTTGTTGTTAAGCTATGACTCATCATAAGCCTATCTATACACAACAGAATGAAACACTGTCTGGTCCTCCTCCATCCTCACAATTGTTATATTTGAGTCAACAGCTGCAGTCACTGTCAATCTATCTCATTGAAGGTCTTCCTCTTCTTTGTTAATCCTCCACCTTATTAAGCACGATGTCCTTTTTCAGGAACGGGTCTATCCTGATAACATGTCCAAAGTACAACAGATGAAGTTTTATTGGCCACATTTCTATGATTCAGCAGCTGAGAGACAAAATTCATTTTATAACATGATCAAGGACATACATCTAGAAAATGTCATGGCTCATAATTGATCCTGATTTTCTTTCCTCTAAGACCAACTTTCCAGCAGCTTATGAAATTCAATAATACCTTAATATGGGAAAAAGTAATAATATAACTGTCTTATTAAAATCCAATTATTTTCTTAAGATAAAATGAAACAGAAAATGAAATGACTCCCAGGTTTTTAGGCCATACCATATCAGCCATTAGAATTCAAATGATTTTAATATCATTTGGACAATGGAGTAGCACAGTGGGATAAATCTGGAGGCTGCCTACTTAGCAGTCAGAATAACTCACTGATAAAGGGACTTTTGGGGTTCACCAATCTATAGGGTAGGGACAGCAATGCTATCTTACAATAAAATGGAAAACTTCTTAAAAATGTGTGGGTTACTAACAGCAGTAGTAGCATAGAGCCAGAGATTCACCTTTAGTATTATCCAATACAAATCTTTTCTCAGGTTAGTTGACCTCTCCATTGTCCTTTGTAAAAGGTATTGTAGTTGTTTTTGTTCAGTGCTGTTGAAGCACATCCAACCCAAAGAGACCATGAACAGGGTTTCTGAGGAGTGCCTGGTGAGGTTGAACCATCAACCTTGTGGTTCAAACTGACTTTGCAGTCTAGTTCATTAATCCACAGGTATTCCTATTCCTGAGATTTCTCTCTTGTTGTTAAGTGCCATAGAGTTGGTTCTAAACCCTAGCGTCCCTGTATAGGGTTTCCGAGGAACTTCTGGTTCAAATGACTTTACAGTCTGGCGCATTAACCCACAGTGCCATACCAGGACTCTAATCATTGACTAATTCATTATAACTATAATAAAATATGGCTATTTTATTATAAACCTTTATCTTATAATGAAATAAACTTCTTTTGGTCTTTCAATAAATAAACTCAGAATGCAAAATAAGAATGCTATGCTAAACATGGAATATAGGATTTAATGCTTAACATAGAATATGGAAGTCCAAGCCAAAGTAAACTATGTTAGAATGAAATCCCATGCACTGAATAGCAATTCAATATGCTATAAATATGATCTAGCCTTAATTAAGTGACTTATATTTCTACAACCACTTTTTCAAACACTGTTGAACATGGCGTGGACCCAGCAGTGTTTTGTTCTGTTGTGCACAGGGTCACTATGACTAGATACTGACTTGATGGCACCTAACAACAAGATATCAGTAGAGTGTAATGCATGTGAGGATTTGAATTTTCACTTTTCTGGGTCTTCAGCATACAATTCAAGCTTCAAAGCATAGACTTGCTCAGTAAATATAGTTAAGTGCCATAGGGTTCCAACTCATAACAACCTGTATAGGGTTTCCAAGGATTGGCTGGTGACTTTGAAATGCTGACCTTGTGCTTCAAACTAACTTTGTGATCAGTGCTTTTTCCCACAGAGCCATACCAAGACTCCATATAGGAATAATATAGGTTAAATCAAATTAATGACAACAGCTTTTCCACAAAAATATAAAGCTTTACTTTATTCAATGGCAAAATATTTAAATTTTATCAAAACAAAAAGTGAGATCATAGGTTTATAGAATTTTAGAACAGAAAAGAAGCTCATGAGGTTTTAATTTGAGTGCTCAAGATAACTTTAAGATGAAGGAGAAAAGTACACACCACCAAAATATGAATCCACTTCTTACATTTTTTTTTTCTTTTTCTAATTAATTACATTTTTCAGTTCACCCAGATCTTTTAAAATTTAAAGTTCCCTTTCCTTTAGTATTGGGATGACTCCATCCAATCTGCTTACCAGATGCTTCTTGAGTTGCCCTGCATCATAACTCTGTGAGAAATATTATCTGTTGGATTAGGTCTCTTTTTGTGTCTTCTTTTTACATATAATAAAATTTAGTGTTTCTCAGTGGCAGAAAAATTATGACTCACTAACAACAGAAATATGCAAACTTCAAAGAGAAATTATGAAATTATAGGTGGCAAATAATTATTTGACACTCTTAAAGAAAGAAGTTCTGGTAACATAGTGGTTTATGAGTCAAGCTGTTTACTGTAAGGTCAGCATTCAAAACTACCAGCTGCTCTGCGGGAGAAAGTTAAAGCTCTCCACTCCTGTAAAGATTTACAGCCTCAGAAACCCTATACAGGTTGGAATGGAGTCCATGGCACATATCACCACCACCAAAGTAGAGAACTAAAGAGCACTTCCTGAGAACTCCCCTAATTCAACCATGCACTGGCACTGTTGTTGTCTTTAAATATAATCATTTAAATGAAGAAATGTTACAATGATAGACTACGGCTTACGGCAAATGCATCAAATCTTCTCCTTGTTATTATCCCAAAATGATTTCACTCCTGGTGTGGTACCATAGGATAAGCACTCAATTGCAACATCGGTTTGAACCTCAATGTCGGTGGGGTGGTTCAAACTCACCAGCCATCACTAGCCATCAGAAAGTCAGTGAGTCAGAACTGACTCCAAGGCTGTAAACAACAGCAACAAAAGATATTCCTAGTTTTTGTCTTCAAAAGCATCTTTTCAAATGCAAATATACTGGATACAAATCAACTTTGCAATCACTTAATTATTATTTAAAACGTTATCCAGGGTTACTAATCATTACTTGACACACCATCTGGACTGAAAACCTTAGGGGTTTGGAGGAAAGAAGACAACTAGAGTTAGATTAAGTACAATGCCAGTTGCCATGTTTGAGGTTCAAGTCCACCCTGAGGGACCTTGGAAGAAATAACTGATCATCTATTTTCAAAAAGTCAGTCATTAAAAACACTATGGAATACAGTGCTAGTTCAGCACAAATTTACCATGCATAGGAATAAACTAGAAGGCAAATAATAAGTACAACAAAGATAACATTTATCTTAATCAACTAGATTTGAGTCTTCCTCTTCAAATTCTTGAAGCCTTTTCTATGGGACTTATTTGCATTGCTGCAACATGAGTGCTTTATACTTCATTTTTGCTGTGTCCTTCAGTATGAGTAGAAACAAACTTTCGTTTGTTTCCTCAGTTCCTATTCAATGTCTTACATGGCACAAATGTATATTTCATGTTAAGTTAGATGTTGCTTTGAATATTAATTGTATTTGTTAAAAAACAAACAAACAAAAAACACACCCTTTGTTCATAGTTAGAATAAAAACTAAACTGAAACTTGTATGGGAGATCATCTTTCAGCCAGTCAATAGACAAATCTACAAAGTAAATTACAAAACCTATGAGGAATGTGCTCCTTAGAACAATCAACCATGTAAGACCAAAAGAACAGTATTTGCCCTAAGACAATGATCACATGGCAGGAAGAGGCAGGAAAGAAAGACCGAATGAAAGAAAGGAACCCAGGGAGGAAGTGGAAAGAGTGATGTTACATTGAAAAGATTGTGCCTAATGTCATGGAACAAAATGGGTATAAATTGTTGAATGTAAAACTAATTTGTTCTGTAAACTTTCACCAAGGCCACAATTTAATTTTAAAAAAAAAACGGAACAAAGAAGTCCATAGACTTTGGCTAATTGATTGCAGAAAGTACTAATATTCTTTTTAAAATCATTTCTATTTATTTTATTTTATTTTTTATTTTTTGCCACATCCATTTTGTTAGACAAAGTTAACAGAAAAAGACAAGACTGGCATTTTGGGGAGCTACAATTTTGACCGGTGAAGCACCAAACTTAATCAGCAACCTCTGAAAACCTCTAGTTTTTGGCTTTATTCAACATGTTCAAATCAGATTAAACAGAACTCAGACCTGTTCCAGCACATCAGGCTTTGATCCTCTTGCCACTTTTAAGAAACATCTGCATTTTTTAAAAAGACTCAGCAGGATGAGCCATGATTTTGAGAATAGACACAGCAACATGAAAGAAGATAGAAGAAATGTTTGAGGAACAAACTCTCCTTACTGGGATCCAAAAAAACAGACAGCTTATTAACATGAAGTAATTGTGAAGTGATGAACTTCAGAGGTGACCCATTGTGTCATCCTACTAAAACACAATGATGTGTACAATGGCAGAATTGGTTTTAAGGTGATCCAAACATTCACTTCACAAATAAACTAAAAAAAAAAGGTGTGTGAATTCATGCATTTTAAAGAAAAAATTAAGAAATTTTGAACTTTTTGTTGCCCAGATCTCTCTGTTACATTTTATTCAGTTTGATAAGGAAAAATAAATATCTTGTGTGAATATCCAACATCTACACTCTTCAAGTTTTCAGTGGAAATGGTCAGGGACTGTATCTGTCTCTCCTATAAGACTTTAAGTCCTCTAATTCTTAGCAGACCCTCAGCACTTTCTTTTCACCTGTTTGAATTGAATTGAACTTTTTCCCTTAGATAAATACTGGAGTGTGACATGTAAAATCATACTCAAATACTTTTCCTTTTTAGCAGTACTGCAAACATCAAGATGGAGATTCTGAGTTTATCTCAGATATACTACATAAGAGGGAGACCTTTGGGACCAACTGAAAGACAAGAGTTAACCCTAACCTTCATCTCTATTGTCGTTCTAAAATTTTCTTTCCCAACCAGTGGAAATAGACCATTGAATGAAAGAAGAAGCAAAGTGGCAGATGATGGACCGCAGAAGTTTTCAATAAGCCGTCTCCAGGTTTCTAGCACATGTTTTGTGAACGCCAAAAGGCATGAAGTGAAAAGAAGTTTGAGCCAAAACTCCTCATATTTATTGAAAACATTTCCAGGCCTCAGTAATGTATCCCAATATGAATTCCTATCATTTCTGGAAAAACCAGACAAACCACTATATTCTGGGAGCCCAGTGGCCTTCCTTAGGAGCACTCCTTCTAGCAGGAAAGACAAAGTATTTTAAACTAAGAATCAATATATTAAACAAATACAAAATTTTTATTATACTGATACATATGCATACATGTTTGTATATACCTGTACTTATAATGCTATTTAAGCTTATATTCCAAATGTAATTAACACAACACAGATTGAGAAGCAAAAGACCTAGATCCTAAGTTAGGTTCCCCTCACCACTAGATATGGCAAGTTGTGTAATTAATTTAACCTTTGGACTCAAAACCCCTTTCTAAAGTAAAAGAGAAGATCATTAAATAATCTCTGAAGCTCATCCAAATTCTATTAATTTATTTTATTTTTACTAAATCTATTGAAATATTTTTTATGTATAATAAATTGCATCCATTTAAAGTGTACAATTCGATGAGTTTTGACAGCTACATACACTCATGAAACCACCAATGTAACCAAAAGGCAAAACATTTCCCAAAAGATTCCTGGTGTTCCTTTGGCGTCAATCCCAATCTCCACCTCCAATCCAGCCAACTACTGTTCTGTTTTGTCAGTTAAAAGTAGTGTGTTTATGTAAATAGAATTTTATATATGTACTTTTTTATGTCTAGCTTTGTTCACTATACATAAAGATGTTTTAGATGCACCCATGTGGTTGCACATGTGTATCAGTAGTATATCCTTTTTTATTGTTTTTTCCTGTTATTGTTTAGTCTATGTATCTACTAATGTACATATGGGTTATTCCTAATTTGGGCTATTATAAAAAAAGTAGCTAATTATGTCACTGTTGTTATTAAGTGCTATTGAATTCATTATGGCTCATAGCAACCCTCTATGGGGTTTCCAAGAAGTGGCAGGTGGGCTTGAACAACTGACCTTGTGCTTAGCAGTTCTATGTTTATCCTACAGTGCCATATCAGGACTACCACAGGGTGGTATGTACTTCTTAGAAAAATCAACCATACAAGCTAAAAAATGCAGCATGGGCCCAGGGATAAAACTCGGAATACAGGAAGGTATAGGAAAGAAGGAAGAATAGAAGAACAATGTTGATCAGGATGTAAAATTATACTACCACTTTAGAAGACAATTTCTGCTCTGCAAATCCGTCTCTTTGGAGGTCTGACTATTTTTTGCTGACCCTCCACTTTTCCAAGCATGCTGTCCTTCTCCAGGGATTGGTCCCTCCGATAAAATATCCTAAGTATGAGAGGCAAAGTCTCTCAATCCTGGCTTCTAAGGAGCATACTGGCTGTCCTTGTTCCAGAACAGATTTGTTTATTCTTTTGGCAGTTCATGTCACTTTTAATATTTTCCTACAACATCATAACTCAAATGCATCAATTCTTCTACAGTCTTTATTCATTGTCCAACTTTCACATGTATATGAGACTATAGAAAATACCATATCTTAGGTCAGGTGCACCTTAGTCCTCAAACTGACATCTTTGCTCTCAAACACTTTAAAGAAATATTTTGCAGCACATTTGCCTAATGCAATGCATCCTTTGATTTTTTGACTGATGCTTTCAAGCAAAATGAAGTTTTGGACAACTTTAATCCTTTCTCCATTAATCTTGTATCTGACAGTGTTTCTCTGCTATTCATAGAGTTTTCAGTGACTAGGGATTCAGAAGTAGTTCGTCACTCTTTATTCCTAGTCTGTCTTTGTCTGGAAGCTCATCTGAAACCTGTCCACCATGGGTGACCCTGCTGCTTAGTTAAAATACCGGTAGCATAGCCCTCAGAATCACAGCAACTCAAGCCACCACAGCACGACAGACAGGCGAGTGGTGGTCATTTGGTTTTATGTCGAAACTATCACTTTAAATTTTGGTATCAATCCTGATACAATCCTGATACAATCAAGATACAATCAAGATGTTCTCTCCTGATACTATCTGTCCTGATAAAATCAAGATGTACTCTCCCAAAATGGCGGCTCCGGCAACAGCAGAGTGTCTTGAACCAGAAAACAATGGGTTTCTGGATTCTCCTGCAAATTCCCCAGCTGTAAACCCTCCGATCCTCCAAACATACCATTAATCTTGACGTTAATTAGTGGTCCAGTGGTGAAGCTTTTTATTTTCTTTACATAGAGGTGCCACCCATACCAAAATCTGTGGTCTTTGGTCTTCAACACTAAGTATTTAAAGTCTTCTGCACTTTCAGCAAGCAAAGTATATTTCAGATTGTTAATTAATCTTCCTCTGATCCTGATTCCATGTTTTTCTTCATATACTCCAGCTTCAGCTCAGCATATGAAATGAGTAAGTATGGTGAAAGAATACAACCTTCGTGCACCCCTTTCCTAATTTTAAACATTCAGTATTCCTTTGATCTCTTTGAAAAACTGCCTCTTGGTCTATGTACAGACTCTTTATAATTAAGTGTTCTGGAATACTTATCCTCTGCAATGTTGTCCGTAGCTTCCCATGATCCATACAATCAGAAGTCTCTCTGTAGTCAATAAAGCACAAGTAAACATTTTTCTGGTATCCTCTACTTTCAGCCAAAAACCCTCTGATGTCAGCAAAATTGTGTCTGCATGTGATATTAATGATATTGTCCAATGATTTCTGCATTCAATTGGTCACCTCTCTTTGGAATGGGCATAAATATAGATCTTTTCCAATCAGTTGGCCAGCTAGCTGTCTTCCAAATTTCTTGGCATAGATAAATGAGTGTGGCACTGTGGATTAATGCGCTGGACTGCAAGGTCAGTTTGAACAGTAAGGTCAACAATTCAAGATCACTAGCCACTCCTCGGAATCTCTATACAGGGTTGCTATGAGTCAGAACCGACTTGTCAACACTTAACAACAATAACAGTGCTGCATATGGAGACCTGGTGTGTGCTGTGGATTAATACACTGAACTGAAAAGTCGGTTTGAACTGCAAGATCAGTGGTTCAAGCTCACTGGCGCGCCTCAGAAACCCTATGCAGGGTCACTATGGTGGGAATCAATTCAACAGCACTTAACAACAGTGCTGCATGTGTTTTATGAAAGATTTCCATTTGCGTTCCATCAATTCCTATAGCCTTGTTCTTTGCTAGTGCCTTACGTGAACCTTGGACTTCTTCCTTATGATATTTGACTTAGTCTTCTGAACTGTCCTTTGAAATTTTCTAATCAGCCCTTTACATCTTCTTTTCTTCCATTTGCTTTACAATCACTTGCCAGAAAGCAAGTTTCAGTTTCTTCTGACATCCATTTTCATCTTTTCTTGTTAATAACCTTTTGCTTTCTTCCTGTATGATGTTCTTGATGTCATCTCTCAACTCTTCTAATCTTTGGTCATCAGTGTTTAATTCATCAAATCTGTTATTGAGATGATCTCTAAATTCAGGTGGGATATGTTTAGGGTCATATTTTCACTCTTGTGGACTTGTTTTAATTTTCTTCTGCTTCAGCCTGAACTTGCATATGAGCCATTGATTGTTTGTTCTACATCCTGCCCCTGGCCTTGTTTTGACTGATGATACAGAGCATTTCCACCGTCTCTTTCCACAGATATAGTCAATTTTATTTCTGTGTATTTCATCTAGGGAGATTCATGTATATAATTGTCTTTTATATTGTTAAAAAAAAGGTATTTGCAATGAAGAAGTTATTGGTCTTGCAAATCCCTTCATGCCATCTCCAGCATCATTGTTTTATCGTCAGGGACATATTTTCCAATAAATGATCCTTCCTCTTTGTTCTCAAACTTTGAGTCCCAATCACAAGTAATTATCAATACATCTTGATTACATGTTTGATCAATTTAAGACTGATGGAGTTGGTAGAATTCTTCAATTTAATCATCACTGGCTTATTGGTTTCTGCATGAATTTGAATAATAATTGTATTAATTCTTCTTCCTTGTATGTGTATGGATATTATCCTATTACAGACATTGTTGTACTTCACAATAAATCTTGATATGCTCTTTTTGATGATGAATACGATGCCATTCCTCATAAATTGTCATTTCCAGTATATTAAAACATGTGGCTGTCAGATTCAAAATTACCAATAAAACTCCATTTCAGCTCACTAATGCCTGGCATATCAAGTTTATGTGTTCAATTTAATTTTTGACAACTTCCAGTTTTCTTAGATTCATATCTTTTGTTTTGATTACTAATGGATGTTTACAGTTATTTTTCCTCATTTTGAGCTATACCCCATCAGCAAAGATTTATTCTATTAGTATCATCATGATCAACTCCACTTTGAAGATGCTGGTCTTCTTCAGTCATATTTTGAGTGTCTTCCAACCTGAGAGGCTCATTTTCTGGCACTGTATCTGACACCAATTCTGGTGCTCTTCATCATGTTACAATATTCCATATTCTGGTGCTATCTGATAGTGTTCCACCACTATTCATAAGGAAAATACAAATAGAAATGAAATATACATCCATTAGAATGGATGACATTGAAAAGATTAATAATACTAAGTGGTAATGAAGTGTGGGAAAACTCCCATACACTGCTGTGTGATGTAAAATTACATGACCACTTTGTTAAACAATTAGCTACTTTAAACACACACACACACACACAAAAGTGCTCAATAAAAATATAGCCCACCTTTACAGGGGCTCCAAAAAGTCCATGAAACTATTTGATTATCTCTTATTTCCATTTTCCTATGAACATTTTGTACATGTTTATTTATTTGTATTATGACACATAATAATTTCATTAAATAAAATATTCCAGAATATTGTCTACGCCTACAATTGCCAAATAATGCCTAATTTTTCAAGCCAAATCAATTATTTTCACTTTAAAGGAAGGACTTCTGGTGTTCAGAGCATAAAACTAATCTTTCCTAATGGCCCACTGAATGTCAGTGATGGAGTTAGCAATAAAATTCTAGTTTCTCTGAGTCTCCAATTCAGTGCTCAGTTGAGATTGCATTCTTCACTCAGAAAGCTAAATGAGAAAATAAAAGTTACACTCTGATTCTACAGGATATGCCAGACCAGACTAATGTCACCCATTTCACTCCTTGCAACTCAAGAATACTTCAAGTATTATTTACTAAATGACCTGTGAAAGTCATTTTTTTGTAACAGTACAAGATTTGAAGGTTGTGAATCACCCATGCTATTAAATGCTAGCAAAATGTATTTTGTGAACCTTCTACCATCATTCATAAAATTAATAGACCATTTATCTACTCCTCATAAGATTAAGAGGATTTATTCACTCAAAATAATGTAATAATAATAAACAATATTTGAAATAAAGAAATGAATTAAAGCAAAAAGTTGCCTGCCATTTGCCAAACCCCAGCCCAACTAATTTAACATATAGTATTTCTTTAAAATGAGTCCTTGAGTGGTGCTGTGCATTACTGCGTCAGACTGCAAAGTCATTTGAACTGCAGGGTCAGTGGTTCAAGCTCACCAGCTGCTCCTTGGAAACCCTATACAGACAGGGTTGCTAGGGGTTGGAATCGACTCAACGGCACTTGACAACAACAACATCTCTTTGAAAATCCTAAAAACAAAACAAAAAAGATTTAATGGAATCATCACAATTATTAATCTACTATTAATAAAGATGAAGCTTTGAACATGTAATTCATGTAGTTAATTAGCAGAATCAAGTTTCAACATTCACTCTTCAGACTAACATTTCAGACAGTGTAAATGAGACATTGCTCTAAAACTCACAGATTTCAAATATAATAATAAACATGAAAGTAAATTTAGGACAAAATATATTTACTATCATTAACTGATCATTGCAAATGAATGTGATGGTCATAAATAAGATCACAAATAAATTGATAATCACAAGTAAGATGATCATAAAATCTTACTTTCAAGTGGTGGTGGTGTTGTTGTTAGGTGCCTTTGAATTGGTTCAGACTAATAGGGGCCCTATGTACAACAGAACGAAACACTGCCATGTCCTTCACCATCCTCACAATAGTTGTTATGTTTGAATCCATTGTTGTTACCACTGTGCAAATCTATCTCATTAAAGGCTTCCTCTTTTACATTGACTCTCCAATTTACAAAGTATGATGCCCTTCTTCAGATCCTTCCTGACAACATGTCCAAAATACAAGAGACAAAGTCTTGTAATCCTTGCTGTAAAGGAGCCTTCTGCTAGTACTTCTTCCAAGACAGATTTGCTTGTTTTTCTGGCAGTACATGATACGTTGAATAGTCTTTGCCAACTTAATTCAAATGCATTGATACTTCTACATCTTCCTTATTCATTGTCTATCTTTTACATGCATAAGAGGTGATTGAAAACATCATGGCTTGGGTCAAACATACCTTCTCAAACTGACAACTTTGCTTTTTGACACTTTTAAAAGGTCTTTTACAATAGATTTGTCAAATGCATTACATGGTTTAAATCCTTGGCTACTGCTTCCATGAGCTTTGTAAATCCAAGCAAACTGAATTCTTTGACAACTTCAATCTTTTCTCCATTTATCATAATGTACTAACTGATAAAGTTTTGAAGATTGTCTTTTTCTTTACATTGAGCTGAAATCCATATTGAAGGCTGTAGTCTTTGATCTTCATCACTTCCAGAAAGCAAGCTTCTGTCATCCTTATGCCATGTTCATCTCCATATAATGCAGTTTCTCAGATTATTTGTTTAGCATACAGATTAAATAAATATGATGAAAGAATACAACCCTGGTGCACACATTTCCACGTTTTAAACCATTTAATATTCCCTTGGTCTGTTCAAATTACTGCCTCTTGGTCTATGAACAGGGTCTTCTAGAGCACAATTAAGTGTTCTGTAATATCCATTTTTTGCCATGTTACCATTGTTTGTTATGATCCACACGGTTGGATGCCTTTGAATAGTTAACAAAGCACAAGCAAACATCTTTCTGCTATTATATACTTTCAGTCAAGATCCATCATAAGTCAGCAGTGATAATCCTCATTCCACATTCTATTCTGAATCTGGCTTAAATTTCTGGCAGCTCATTGCTGATGCACTGTTGCAACCTTCTAAAAAATTATCCTCAGTAAAATTTTACATGTAGGTGATATTAATGATATTGCTTGATGATTTCCACATTCTTTTGGGTCACCTTTCTTTGGAATGGGCACAAATATGAATATCTTCTGATCAACTGCCCAGGCATCTGACTTCCAAATCTCTTGGTATAAACATCAACGTTGGTCTTTTCTTTGTTTCCTATCCTTTTAATGATCTTTTGCTTTCTTCATGTATGATGTTTTTGATGTCACCCCACATATTTTCTGGTCTTCAGTCATTAGTGTCTAATGCATCAAGTCTCTTCTTGAGATGGCCTCTAAATTCAGGTGGGTTAAACTTAAGGTCATATTTTTAGGTTCATTTTCTTCAGTTCCAGTCTGAACTTGCAAATGAGCTATTCCACAGTCTGTCCCTAGCCTAGTTTACGTTGGTAATATTGAATTTCTCCATTTCTTCCCATTGATGCAGTCAATTTGATTCCTATTTATTTCATCTGGTGAGGTACACATGTATAGCCACCTATAATAGTGTTGAAAAAATGATTTGTGATGAATAAGCCATTGATCGTGCAAAATTGTGTCATTTGACCTCCAGCATCATTTCTATCACCAAACCCATATTTTCCAACTATTAATCATTCCTTTTTGTTTCCAACCTTCAAATTCCAATAACGGATACAATTTGATTGCATATGTAATCTATTTCAGACTGAAAAAGTTGGTAGAATTCTTCAGTTTTATCATCTTTGGCTTTAGTGGTTGCTACACAAATTTGAATAATAGTGGTATGAGCTGGTCTTCTTTGTAGGCAAATGGATATTATCCTATGATTGTCAACATTGTACTTCAAGACAGATTTGGAAAGACTCTTTTTGATGATTAATGTAACTCAATTCCTCTTCACTTTGTTGTTCGCATCTTATTAAGTTACGTGATTGTCCCCTTTAAAATGCCTAGTATCTGTCCATTTCAGCGCACTTGTCTTTACGAATTCCATTTCATTTTTTGATGATTTTCAATTTTTCTAGATTCATACTTTGTACATACCATGTTTCTATTATTGATAGATGTTTGCAGCTATTTACTTTCATTTTCAGTTGTTTCTCATTAATAAATGAAGGTTCCTAAAACTTTGCTCAATCATTTTCCTTAAGGTCAATTATGCTTTTAGGAGGCAGCTCTTCCCTGTCATATTTTGAGTGCCTTACAACATGAGGGGCTCATCTTCCAGCACTGTATCAGAAAATGTCGTTGTTGCTATTGTTAAGTGCTGTTGAATTGGGTTCCAATCCATAACAAACTTGTATAGTGTTTCCAAAGAGCAGTTAGTGAGCTTGAGCAACTGATGTTCTGATGCTATTCATAGGTTTTCAGTGACAAACCATTCAAATTGGTCAATCTCTCTTTCTTCCTAGTCTGTCTCAGTCTCAAAACTCCACTGAGACCTGCCTACCATGACTGATCCTGCTGGTAGCATAGTTTCCAGCTTCACAGCAAAATGATAGACAAGTGATGTTTTATAGAATTAGATTTATAAATGGTGTCTATTTAGCTCAAAAAGAATAGATAAGTACAACATAAAGAAAGAGAAAAAAATGAACCTAGTTATCAGATTGGAAAGGCAAAAATAAAAGACATAAAAAACTGGGATTGCAAATATAGTGATGGTATCTCTTATTTTTTAAACTAAGAATCCTAATAATATTTTTTATATTTTGCATAATTATTCCATAAACAATCAATTAATAATAGTATAAGACATTTAGCTGATAGTTAAAGAATTGTCTTAGAGATTGGAAAATCAAAGGTGATAACTACTACTCTATACTTATGTAACATTAAGTTGGAAACATTTTAACTGAAGAGCAGTGAGAAAACAATTATGTTATTTTACCATTAGTAATATTGGGGAAAATAATTTTGGCATGTTTTAAATCTAGATTCTATAAACATTTTTTTTTAAATTGTGATGTAAATATAAATACGATCTAAATAAGTCAACGTGAAGAAAATCTTATAGGGTTCTTTTGTACTTTTTATATAATTTGTATAAATGAGGCTTTTTCACATTTGAGATAACTGTTAAGAAATGTGAGTTTCTGAGAAATAAAACTTGTATTACTGAACAGAAAAGTGGGTTAAAGAAACTTGCTGTAAAGAATACCATAACTGTTGAAGTAGCTTCTTTATGAACTCTGGATTTTAAAGAGATAAAATTAGATTCAAAATAATAAGCATCTTTTATGGTTATGAATCGAGCTGCTAATCTCATGGTCAGCAGTTCAAAACTACCAGCTGTTCCACAGGAGAAAGATGAGGCTTTCTGCTCCCGTAAAGATTTACAGCCTTGGAAACCCTGTAAAAGGTTGCTATGAGTCGGAACTGACTCCATGGCACACAACAACAACATTACAGAAAGGGGACTTATTAATTGGAGCAGAACTGACCCATTCAGTTGGACCAATGAGTGATGTTGCATTTAATAAATGTTGCATTTAATAATGTTGTTGTTGTTGTTAAGTGCCATCGAGTCGGGTCCGACCCATAGTGACCCTGTACAGGGTTTCCGAGCAATAAAATAAATAATAACACAAGTAGTTCTATCGGAAGAATGTTATATAAGTTAAGGCCCAGGATAAGTTAAATTTTATAAAGCAATTAAGATGACCTTGAAAATTCATAAAATTTCTCATGGCACAAGAACAATCAAAAGATAGAACTAGTGTTTGAAGGACTAATAATGATGTTCATCAAGGGTGATGCTTCTTAACTTCTAATTTGCTTCTGTCTCATGGACAAAAAGAGATAAAGCGAAAAAAAAAAAAAAGACAATTTTTTAACCAGAAAACATAAGTGTCTGTTTTGATAAATTCAGTTATTTAGTCTTAAATTAATTACACTCTCATAAAAAAATACTGCAAATATAATGGCAAACTGAAAATTTCAACAAAATGTAGAAAATAAGAAAACCCCTAGAATTCTATAGAATGGCAATTCTTGCTAAACCCTTTAAACAAACATCACTGAGAACTCATGCCATTTTTTACTCATTCAATAACCATTGTTTGAACATTTAACTAAATATACAACCTTGATAGTGTGTGACAAAAGATGAATTCTAGGATTACAATATTAGATAGACCAGCTATTCAGGAAATATCATATGTACGGAAGGTTTTGAATTATATAAAACACTATGTTGGAGTCCTGGTGTGGTGCTGTAGGATAATGCACTGGACAGCAAGGTCATTTTGAATGGCAAGTTGCCAGTTCACTCATCAGCCACTCCTCAGAAACCCTACACAGTTTTCTATAAGTCAGAACCAACTATATGGCACATAATAACAACAAGAATGATATTACTATGGATACGCTGAAGTAATATAGAAATGATGCTCTTATATTAAGAAAGCTGATATTCCCAATTAAAAATGACTGTTAAAAATGGATAGAATTCAATCCTGAATTTGTTGGATCTGACACGCCATGCAAGGGTTAGTCTTTCATTTTTTGCTCTAAAATATCTTCAGTGCAAACATAAAAGGCACAGCTATTAAATTTGCATCTAGTATAAAGCTAACAGGAATGGCTAAATATAATAAATAGCAAAACTGAGTTTCCAAAGAATTCAGAACAAGGATGGGTTCAAATAATGTAACTTAGTAAGGAAAAAGTACAGTCCTAATGTGGCAAAAAACAACAACAACAACAACAACAACAAAAAAAAAAACATTAGATAGGGTAAACCTGGTTTGGCAATAGAAAAATGATCCAGCAATCTGCTGAATCAGCATTCTACCTTTTGTGGCGCCAAAGGATAAGCACTTGACCTCAAGATCTGTTTGAACTACAATGTCAATGGTTCAAACTTAGCAGCCACTCCTTGGAAACCCTATTCAAGGTCGCTGAATCTGAACTGACTCAATACAACTTAGCAACAACAATAACAATTTTAATATAAACCAAAAAGCATGGCTGAAAATATATGCAAAGTAGAAGGCTCCAGGAATTAATGGAATACAAATTGAAATTTTTCAACTAACTAACGTAGCACTGGAAGCACTCACTCACCTATACTAAGAAATTTGGAAGACCAACGGATTGGAAGATATCTATATTTGTGCCCATTATGAAAATAAGTAACCCAATAAAATGTGAAAACCATTGAACAATATCATTAATACTACAGGCAAGTAAAATATTACTGAAGATAATGAAAAAATAGCTTCAACAGTACATCAACAGGGAACTGACAGAAGCTCAAGCTGGATTCAGAATAGGATGCTGATATCAGCTGGATCTTGGCTAAAAGCAGAGAATACTAGAAAGATGCTTGGGTGGTGGTGGTGGTGTGTCGTGGAGTTGGCGCCAATGCATAGTGACCTTGCATAGGGTTTCTAAGGCTACAAATCTTTACTATAGCAGAAAGCCTCATCTTTCTTCTGCAGATTGGCTGGTAGTTTTGAACTGATGACCTTGAGGTTAGTAGACCTACTTGCAACCACTATGCTAACAGAGCTCCTTAGAAAGATGATTGCTTGTACATTATTGACTATGCAAAGACTTGTAACTGTACAGATCAAAACAAGCTATGGATAACATCATGAAGAATGAATATTCTAGAACATTTAATTGTGTTCACGAGGAAACTGTACATAGACCAAGAGATAGCATTTAGAACAGAACAAAGGGATACTAAATGGTTTAAAATCAGGAAAGGTGTGCATCAGGGCTGTATCCTTTCACCATACTTATTTAATCTGTATGCTGAGCAAACAGTCTAAGAAGAAGGACGATATGAAGAAGAATGTGGCCTTGGAATTGGAGGAAAGCTTATTAATAACCTATAATATGCAGATGGCACAACCTTACTTGCTGAAAGTTAAGAGGACTTAAAATACTTATTGATGAAGATCAAAGTTCACAGCCTTCAGTATAAGTTGAACTTCAAGGTTAAAAAAATAAAAAAGTCCTCACCACTGAACCTATAAATAACATCATGATAAATTGAGAAAAGATTGAAGTTTCCAAATACTTCATTTTGCTTGGACCCACTATCAACACTCATGGAAGTTGTTGTTGTTGTTATGTGCTGTGGAGTTAGTTCCAACTCATAGCGACCCTACACAGGGTTTTCGAGATTGTAAATCTTTACGGGAGCAGACCGCCTCATCTTTCTCCTGCGGAACAGCTGGTAGTTTCAAACTGCTGACCTTGCGGCTAGTAGCCCGATTAGTAACCACTATGCTACCATAGCTTCTTGTAGTCAAGAAATCACACAAAGTATTATTTTAGGCAAATCTGCTGCACAAGACCTCTTAAAAGTGTTCAAGAGCTAAGATATCAATTTAGCAATTGACCCAGGTGTGCCTGATCCAAGCCATGATAGGTTAATTAGCTTCCTATGCATGTAAAAGTTAGACATGTAAAAGTTAGACATGTAAAAGTTAGACATGTAAAAGTAAGGAAGGCCATAGAACTGATGCATTTGAGTTATGGTGTTGGACAAGAATATTAAAATTATCATGGACTGCCAGAAGAACAAACAAATATGTGTTGGAAAAAGTATAGCCAGAATGTTCCTTAGAAGCCAGGAGTCAAAACTCTGTCTTATAAAGTTCAGATGTGTTATCAGGAGGGACCAGTACTTGGGAAAGGACATTATGCTTGGTAAATTAGAGGACCAGCAAAAAAAAA
>NW_006408751.1:3212903-3230793 GCF_000296735.1 Chrysochloris asiatica
CATAGATAAATGAAGTAAATAATTCCTTAGGGCATTCACTTTATTTATTTGCTTTCTTTTTCACCCAAGTCAATATCTGTAACCACTCTATTTGTCCTCTCTTTCCTTCCTATTCCTGGTAATCATCAAATAATGTTTCTATTAATGTGGAAACATTTTCTTGTTTTATTATAATAGTGGTCACCTAATTCCTGCAAACTGGAATGACATAGATCCATAGGAGAAATATTAGCGAATTAATCTATTAAGCCCCAAATCCATTGTTGTGAATTTGATCCTGACTCATAACTACCGTATATTACAGAGTAGAACATCCCATGGGGTTTCCAAGGCTGTACCTTTTTATGAAAGCAGACTGCCATGTCTTTCTCTCATGGATTGAAATGACTGCAACAATGGGGTCAAATATGGCAACTGTGAGGAGACAGTAGAACCAAGCATTGTTTTGCTCTGTTGTGCTTAGGATCCTTATGTGTGGGAGCCAATTTGAAGGCACCTGACAACAACAGTATGCAGCCATGTCAATCCATTCCCTCAGAGTGTCTTTTTCTCATTTTTCCATCACCTGCATTCCACCTTTATTTCTTCCAAGGCAAATTTGTTTATTCCTTTAACAGTCCATGATACTTTCAAAATTCTTTGCCAACATTATAATTCAAATGCACAGATTCTTCTCAGGTCTTTGTTATTTATTTTCCAACTTTCCCATGCGTATGTAGCAATATAAAATACTGTGGCTTGGGCCAGGCACAACTTAGTCCTCAAAGTGACCTCTTTGCACGTTAAATTTAAAACACTTTTAAAGAGGTATTTTGCAGCATATTTTCCAAGTTTAATACATCGTTTGATTTCTTCCATGGGCATTGATTATGGATCCGAGTAAAATGATATTCTTGCCAGCTTCAATCTTTTCTCCATTTATTATGATGTTTCTTACTGGTTCAGGTGTGAAGATTTTAAGTTTCTCTGTATCAATTGTAATCCGTATTGAAGGCTACATATACATATATTTGTTGTTGTTGTTGTTAGGTACCATCAAGTCAGTATCAACTCATAGTGACCCTACACACAACAAAATGAAACAATGTCCAATCCTGTCTCAACTTCACAATTATTGCTATGCCTGAGCCCACTGCTGCTGCCATTTTGCCAATCCATCTCTTTTTCTCTGACCCACTTTATCAAACAAGATATTCTTCTCTAGGGATTAGTCCCTCCTGACAATAAGTCCAAAGTATGAGAGACAAAATCTGGCCATTCTGACTTCCAAGTAGCATTCTGACTGTACTTCCTCCAACACAGATCTCTTTGTTCTCTCGGCAATCCATGGTACTGTAGATATTCTTCTCTAACATCATAACTCAAATGCATCAATTCTTCTATGGTCGTCCAGATTCACTGTCCAATTTTCACACTCATGTAAGACTATCGAAAATACTACAGCTTGGGTCAGGCACACCTTACTCCTCAAACTGACATCTTTGCTTTTCAACACTTTAAAGAGGTTTTGTGCAGCAAATTTGCCTAATAGAACACGTTGTTTGATTTCATGACTGCTGCTTTCATGAGTGTTGATAGTTGATACAGGCAAAAAGAAGTCTTTGACAACTTCAATCTTTTCTCCATTTAGATGAATGTTATATGTTGGTCCAAGGAGCTCTGGTAGCATAGTAGTTTCAAATTGGGCTGCAAACCGCAAGGTCAGCAGTTCGAAACTACCAGCTGTTCCGCGGGAGAAAGATGAGGCATTCTGCTCCCATAAAGATTTACAGCCTCAGAAACCCTGTACAGGGTCACTATGAGTTAGAACCGACTCGGTGGTACACCATCATCATCATATATTGGTCCAGTGATGAGGATTTTTGTGTTCTTTACTTTGAAGTGCAACACATACCAAAGCCTGTGGTCTTTGATCTTCATCAGTAAACATTTTTAATCCTTTTTGCTTTCAGCTAGCAAGGTTGTATCTTCTGCATATTATAGGCTGTTAATAAGTATTCCTTCAATTCTGACACCTCGTTTTTCTTCATATAATACAGCTTCTCTGATTATGTGCTCAGCATACAGATTGAGTAAGTATGGTGAATGGATACAACCCTGGTGCAAACTTTACTGATTTTAAAACATTCGGTGTGCCTTAGTTTTGTTTGAACAACTGCCTCTTGGTCTATGTACAGGTTTTTCATGAGCACAATTAAGTATTCTAGAATACTCATTCATCACAATGTTGTCAATAACTTGTCATGATCCACACAATTGAAAGTCTTCGTATAGTCAGTAAAACACAGGTAAAAATCTTTCTGATATTTTCTGCTTTCAGTCAAGATCCATTTGATATAAGCAACGATCCCTTCATTCCATGTCTTCTTCTCAATCCAGTTTGAACTTCTGAAAGTTCTCTGTCAATGTATGGTTGCAGCCATTTTTGTACTTACTTTGTTAAAACTCTACTCACATAGGATATCAATGATATTGTCTGATGATTTCCTTATTCTGTAGGGTCACACTCTTTAGAATGGGCACGCATATAGATCTCTTCCAGTCAGTTGGCCAGGTAGTTGGCTTCCAAATTTCTTGGCAAAGATGAGTGAGTGCCTCCAGTGCTGCATCACTTTGTTGAAAGACTTTAATTTGTATTCCATCTATTCTTGCCACCTTGTCCTTTGCCAATGCCTTCAATGCATCGTGGACTTCTTCCTTCAGGATCATTGGCTCATGATCATATGTTCAACCAGAACATCAACCATTTCTTTTTGGTACAGTGACTCTCTGTATTCCTTCTATCTTCTTTTGATGCTTTCTGCATCATTCAATATTTTGCCCATAGAATTCTTCAATACTGCAAGTTGAACCTTGAAATTTTTCTTCAGTTCCCTCAGCTTAAATATATATATGTGTGTGTGTATGTTTGTGTATTCTTCATTAGTAAGTGTTTCAAGTTATCTTTGCTTTCAGAAAACAAGGTTTTGCAATCTGCATATTTCAGTTTGTTAATTAGTCTTCATCCAATACTTACGTCTCCTTCTTCATATCATTTGACTACTCAAGTTATTTGCCTAGCATACAGATTGAAAAAGTTATTCAACTTGTTCAATCTGTATATAAACATTTTTGTTCTTTCCTAATAGCCAAAACAAAGTAAATGATAATTTTATGCACTCATTTAGAGATATTCTTGTTGTTGTATGTTGATGAGTCGATTCTGACTCATAATGACCCTGTAAATGGTTTCTGGTGTTGTAAGTCTTTGCAAGAGTTGAAAGTGTCATCTTTTTCCCAGAGTAGCTGATGACTTCAAACTCCTGAGCTTTTAATTAGCATCCCAACACATAACCCACCACACCACAAGTGTTCTAATTAAAGAGTCAGTTCTGACTCATAGCAACCCTGTATAAGGTTTCCAAGGTGCAGCTAGTGGGTTTGAACCACCAAACTTATGGTAAGCAGTCCTATGCTGATCTTACACCTTTAAATCCCTCTCCTATTTAATGATAGCACCTACATATCAGGAAAATATAATTAATCATGGCACAATTACATACTAATTCAAGCCATACTATCTTTTTAACGAACATACGTATATATCTGTCATTCATTATATATATGCTCTGAATTACTCTATTGTGCCAAAAGAAAGGCACAGAAATGGCACATGCTCCAATGTCCATTTACAGAGCTTAGTCAAACATTGCCAAATGACCCTTTCTACTGTAGTACATGGGATACGAATCAACTTTTTGCTTTCCAGAATGATATTAAAAGCTTTTGTCAGCAAAATTACCATGTATTTTGCCATGTAAGGTATGTTAGCTCACAATATTATGTCTCCAAAAGACTCATTTTCAGGTCCTAAAATATGAATTTGACATTAAAAAATTAATATAAGTGATTCTTCAATATCCAGAAGTATGGTTTTCAATGTATGTCAAATAAATTGTTTTACCAACTAGTATAAGTATTTCATTGTAGTCAAACAGTATCTCTTTCTTAACAATTTGGTATGTTGATAAGAATATATTGGACCACCTCATACAATTCAAAGCAATCTTTGCATAAGCACAATAGGAAAAAAAATCTTGTGTATTCTAAAACAATTTAGGATTTTTAAAAACTATTATAAAGACAAAGAATTGAAAATCATAGTTAATACTAACTTTACATTTTCTGGTACTTAGAACTTTTCACAATTCTAAATTGTTTATATTTTTGTTTTGATGATGATGATACTTCATGGTTCTTTCTTCTTCTAGTCTGAAAACTGCTACTAAACCCAACCCCACTGCTATGTAATAATTCACTGAGGCTGTAAACTTTTATAGGATCAGAAAACCTCATCTTTCTTACAAGGAGTGTCTGGTGGGTTCAAACTGCTAACCTTGCAGTTAACAAATCAACTTGTTACCTACTAAGTTACCAACAAGTGGGAAAGCCCAACAGATATTTCTTATATATTGTTATTAAGTAATGCCAAGTTGATTATGACTCAAAACCAGAAGGGTTTGTATCGGGTTATCGAGAAGTGGCTGGTGGGCTTGAATTGTTGGCCTTGTAGTTCAAACTGACCTTGAGAGCCAATGATTATTTTCATGTTCCACACCAGGTGAATACATTAATGAATTAATTAATGAATAAGCAATTTATCAAGGTTCATCCTATATTCTGTATAGATCTAACAATCAAAACAAATATAATGACATTGCATATATTCACATCCTTATTGAATGCTCTGTTTATTCACTCTACAACTACTTATTGAGTACTCAGTCTTTGGAGCAAAATAATGTACAAACCACAACACACAGTGTGGCATGGATTTGTTGACTCCTTTTCTTTTGAAAGACTTTCAGACTACAGAACTATCTATTAATTGGGAATTAATAGAGAATTGTATTTTAAAAACTTAGAAAAATAATAATCTAACTATTTCTGTTTATCTGGGACTAAGAGGATTTCAAGGAGTCAAGGTGTGGCACCATGGGCTAATGCACTGGACTGCAAAGCTAGTGGTTCAAGCTCACCAGACACTCCTTGGAAAACCTAACAGGTTTGCTATGGATCATAATCAACTCAATGGCACTTAACAACAACAAAACAGAGGGTTCCAAAAAGCCCTGGTGGCACAGTGGTTAAGATTGAAGAATGTCATCACTGTCACTGCTTTGTACATGTAGAAATCAAAGAATTGGTATATGTTAAGGAGCTCTGGTAGCGTAGTGGTTACGAATCGGGCTGCGAACCTTAAGGTCAGCGGTTCGAAACTACCAGCTGCTCCGCGGGAGAAAGATGAGGCTTTCTACTCCCGTAAAGATTTACACCCTCGGAAACCCTATACAGGGTCGCTATGGGTCAGAACCGACTCGATGGCACATAACAACAACAACAACAGGGTGGTAGTGGTTGTGTGTCAATTCATCGAAAATCTGTACTGGGTTTCTGAGCCTGTAAATCTTTACAGAAGCAGAAAGCTTCATCTTTCTCCTGTGGAACCGCTGGTAGTTTCTAACTGCTGACCGGGAAATCAGCAGCACGAGTTATAACCATTATGCTACTAGAGCTCCTATGTTATATATGTTATATATTCTCTACAAATGCAACAGAAAAAGAAAATAAGTTTAAAACAACAACAACAACAGATTACAGACTTTGAAAACCTGTGAGGGAGTTCTATTCTGTCCTATGCTGTTGTTGTGCGCCATCGAGTTGGTTCCAAATCACAGAAACTTTGTGTAGGGTTCCTAAGTGCAACTGGTAGGTTTCAACTGTCAACCTTGCTATTATCAGTACAATGCTTATCCAACAGAACCTGACTGAAATGTGCTTTGGGTTTGTTTTTATTTTTAAGGAGGAGTCCGGGGACAAGAACTTTTTGGTGCTATCTCTTGAAAACTCCTGAGCAAACCATGACCCTTAAAGCCTTTGCAAGTTTACTAAGAAAATGATTTTTCTTTCTTGGAAAGATATCACTCTCAAAATACAAGAATGACTTTTTGTTTTGTTTTTTAAAAAGACTTTTAGAAGGACAGTTTTAGAGCTTTAGTTAGTTTGTGTTCAAATGAAAGTCTCTTATTTTCTAAAATGCTTTAAACTAAGATCACTAGAAAATCATTTGAAAAATGCATTTCTGCTACATGATGCTTCTGCAGTTGTGATAAAAATCCTCTACATTCCATAAAGAGCTTTAATTTATAGCCACACATTCCATTTCCTCATTCTCAAATTTAATAACATTCTTGTTGTTGTTGTTGTTGTTAAGTGCCATCGAGTCGGATTCTAGACATGAGTAAAATTGCAGACACGAGATTTTCTTGTTCTGAAACTTTGAATTACAAGAATACTGTTGCATGGTCAAGTTTGATCATTTGAACTCTGATATAGGAATGATAATTTGAATGTGGCTTGAAATAAATTACTGCTGAAAGTTTCTTGTTTTTGTTTTTTTTTTAATCAAAATGAAAAACAAACCTCAAAAGTTTACAAATTAAAATGAGTTAATGATTTATATAATAATGTACTTGTTTGTTTACTATATTTTTGTTTCTTATGAGAACTATGAGCCTATATTAATAATGAGATAGTCTCTAGAAATGCATTGAACTAAACACATTTCTCTAGAAATGCATTGAACTAAACACATTACTGGAGTCCTGGTGCGATGCTTCAGGATAATGCACTGGATCCGCAAGTCAGTTTGAATCATAAGGTTGGCAGTTCAAACTCACCAGCTGTCCTTTGGAAACCCTATACAGGGTCACTATGAGTCCAAACTGACTTGAATGCACTTAACAATAAGAGCACTTAACAAAACACATTTGTGGTGGTAGTGGTTGCATGCCATGGAGTTGATTCCTACTTATAGTGGCCCTGTAATGGATTTCCAAGGCTGTAAATCTTTACAGGAGCAGAAAGCCTTGTCTTTCTCCCACAGAACAGCTAGTAATTTTGAACTGCTGACCTTGAGATTAGCAGCCTGACTCTTAACTACCAAAGCTCCTTCAAAAATACATTAATATAGATGAAAAGGGAGCTCTGGTAGCATAGTGGTTAAGAGCTAGGCTGCTAACCTCACAGTCAGCAGTTCAAAACTACCAGCAGTTCCACAGAAGAAAGATGAGGCTTTCTGCTCCGTAAAGATTTACAGCCTCAGACCCCGATGCAGGGTCACTATGAGTAGGCGCCTACTCCACAGCACACCACCACTATAAATGAAAAAGGCAAATCCTTTTCCAAAGCCAGTGGCCAGTTTGTTGTTGGCTTAAGCCAAGAAAATGAACATGAGAATGAGCTTAAATATGCTTGCAAAGAAACAAACAATAAATTCTCACTGTCACAATGAGGTCAATAAACTTCTTTGCTTATCATATTAAAAGACAGACTATCACATTATCAGTAGCTTAAGATTCCACTCTATTTTTTTTTTTTCTCCAGAGGGTGAAAGAATGAATTGGTAATTCCAAGAAAATTCCAGGAATTCTATTTCTCTATGATGTGTGTGTGTGTGTGTGTGTGTGTGTGTATGCCAATAATAGTTCTGAGAAACTACCCAGTGAAAATAAAAATGGCAAAAGGTCATAACTAAGATTTATGATTATGTTGTGAGTTAAGAGAAAAATAGAAAACTGACTGAACAGTCATAACACCTAGATGTTTGGGTAAGAGTATATGCACCTGGTGAATCTACCTTAACTGACAAAATTTTAGGAAATAAAATATTACTTTGAAAGTAAAACAATGAGTTTCTTGGAAACAACAAAAAAAGCCCCAACAAGGATACATTCATTAACATGTTAAAAAATATTTATTATCTTCTGTGTTCCCAGACATTAAATGAATAGATATATTCCATGTGCTTATAGACACATGTGTCATTGTAGAATAAACACTGAACTGTTGACCACAAGGTTAGTGTTTCAAAGCAACCATCTGCTTCTCAAGAAAACCTTACACAGGGTCACTATAAGTCAAACTGATTAGATGTTACTTAACAACAAAATAGACACATGGTGAGTGATATTCTTAAACAATAAAATTGCAATCAAATTATGTATGCATGTGTTCATGTTGTTGTTGAGTGCTGTCAAGTTGATTCTGATTCATAGTGACCCTGTATAGGGTTTCCAAAAACAGGTAGTAAGCTTGAACTGCCAACCTTGCAGTTCAAAGTGACTTTGCAGTCACTGCATTAACCCACAGCACCACATCAGGTATTCATGTATATATTTGCTACTAAGGAAAATGTGATTGACATAGAAAGAAGATTTACTTCAGCTTGGTGTGACGAGGAATATTCTCTGTAAAAAGCACTATTTTACAAATAAATTCATGCATATATTACTACTGCAACACAATATAAAATTGGCTCTTGCTCTTGTAGCATATAGGGCAGGTGGATTTGTCAGAAGAACAGCTCCTTCATACCTATCTTTCAGAGAGCAGAGTGAAAGAAGTTTGTTCTTGTTGTTAAGTGCTACAAGTCACTTGTGACTCATATCAACCCTGAATAAGGTTTCCAACAAGCCACTGGTGAGTTTAAAGTGCCAACCTTGTGGTTCACAAGCAATGCTAACTCTACAACACCACACTAGGAGTCTGAATAAGAATTGGCCATCTTTACTACATGACTCCTTAGATCATCCTATGAACCTGGTAGTATAGTGAGTTAAGGGTTCACTTGCTAACCTAAACATCAACAGTTTATGAACTCACCAGCCATTCTGTGGGATAAAGATGAGGCAGTCTGCTTCTGTAAAGATTTATAGCCCTAGAAACACTATGGAGCAGTTCTTCTCCGTTCTAAGTACTTGTCGTTAAAATATCATCGAGTTGGTTTTAACTCATAATAACCTGTATAGGGTTTGCAAGGAGTGGCTGTTTAGTTTGAACCGCTGACTCTGCAGTTCAAATTTACCTTGTAGACCAGTGTTTATCTTATAGTGCCATCACACTATTAGTCAAAATCAACGTAACAGCAGTTAGTTTTTTGGTTTAAGCTCACCTTGGGAGTTGTTACCATTCTACCTGACTGAAATTGAGTAAAACAATGGGATGAGTGTCAGGAACATCAGGTCAGGTTTAGAAGTGACCCAAGTCTCTTCTACTCACATAATACTGGATATACTTGGTCAAAAGATCTCAATAAGATACAAGACAGGCAGGGAAACTGTTTCTCATGCATCCTAAGAAAAAGTTTATACTATAGAATTTACTTTATGTCAACAAATTTGGTTCAGTTTTATGGAAGAGGAAGCACGTATTTTTATGAATAGTTAGCCATCTCTTCCACAGCCTGCCTTCCTGGCCATCAAAAATTATTCTGCATCCTTTCCCAAGGAGGCTACTCAAAGTTCAATTCCATCACTGCATACAGTAGATAGGATATCTAAAAGAGGCAGTATTTTCTGAATCAGGATTAGAAGTGACTCCTCATAATATAATGACCTATGCATTAAAATGCCTATTATTTGTACCCTTAATTCTGAATAGCAACTATATGAAATAGAAATGTCCAATTGGTGTCCCAAGGCTACAAATATGTACAGAAACAGACTGTCATACCTTTCTCCCAGATAGAAGCTGGTGGGATAGAAGCTGGTGTCCTTTTGATTAGCAGCTGAGCACCTTAAACACTGTGCCACCAGGGCTTTTGCACCTTCACTCAAGTGCTAATTATTTGCTTCCTCAACCAGCACATAGAGGAGCTCTGGTAGTATAGTGGATTGCAAGCTAGACTGATAAGCACAAGGTCAGTAGTTCGAATCCCATAAAGTATATCCCATAAAGATATACAGGAAACCCTATGCAGGATCACTGTGAGTTGGAACTGACTTGGTGGCACACAACTGCCACCACCACCACTAGATGTCCATTTTACAAGGATGAAGCAAGTACAGCAGCAGCAGATATTGATGATGGTTTCACAACATGATTGATCAAATTGGTCTCATGTGAAAAATGTTGAAATGGCAAACATGTTATGTTGTATACATTTGCAACCATTTAAAAATAAATATCCCAGCTTTTAAAAAAAAAATGACTACCATTGAAAATGTTAAAAAATACAAAATAGAATGACAGCATTCAGCCATCCCAAACAATCACAGCATCCTAACAGGGGATTGTTGTGGAGGTTTACTGTGGCAGTGGGTTCAACTCACACAGATGATTTTATCTGGAATAATCTCTCTTGCTCATCTGTTGTTTTTCACAGTCACACCTAATGAGCAGTGTTTGAGAATATATTCTTCGTGGGGGTTGCACGGTTTTTATAGTTTCCTATTTACTGGTATCCTGGTGTGGTGTTGTGGGTTAATGCGCCAGACTACAAAGTCGTTTGAACTGCAAGGTTGATGGTTCAAGCTCACCAATCACTCCTCAGAAACCCTGCATAGAGTCGCTATGAGTCAGATCCGACTCGACGGCACTTAACAACAACAACAACATTTACTGGTGTGGCACTGTGGGTTAATGCACTGGACTATAAACTTGGTTCGAACAGCCAGGTTGATGGTTCAAGCTCACCAGTTGCTTCTCAGAAGCAGTCGCTATAGGTCAGAACCAATTCTACGACACTTAACAACAACAACAGCATATACTTTACATACAAGTCTAATAATTGAGGAATAGTTATAAAACTTAAATGGTCAAAGACTTGTTTAGTCCATGATTCCATCTTTATGGAAACACAATTCTCTCAGAATCAGTAAATTTCGGATTGACTCACCTTCAATTGGTACTGTGAGCCAGTAACCACATCTTAGTTTTTCTCCCAGACACAATTCTCAAGACTGATTTATTTCTTTATTTCTATGTCCATATGCTTCTATACAGGGTAGTGGGAGACTTTTTCATTTAAACTCTTCAAAGATGAATTTGTCTGTTTAACAAGAACCCATGACAAATCTTTGCTATTTATATCCCTTTTCAATATTATTTCCTATTGTTTAAAATTCTGGATTCTTCTTCCTTTTTGTTTCTGCTCATAAATCCACCAATTATTGACTAAGTCTATTGTTTTTGCATAATATTTTCCTAAATGCGGTAAATAAAACAAATGTTGGTGCTGTCAGGTGTCATTGTGTCATTTCTGAATCATAGAGACCTCACGCACAACAGAATGAAACACCACCCAGTTCTATGCCGTCCTCACAATTGTTGTTAAGCTTGAGCCCATTGTGCTGCCACTGTGACAACTCATCTCTTTGTGGGTCTTCCTCTTTTTTACCCTCCACTTTACCAAGCATGATGTCTTTCTCCATGGACTGACAATATCACTCTTGATAATGTGTCCAAAAGTCTAGTCATCATGGTTTCTAAGGAGCATTCTGACTGTATTTCTTTCAACAGAGATTTGTTTGTTCTTCTAGTAATCCATGGCACTTGCAATAGTCTTTTCCAACACCATAATTCTAATACATCAATCCTTCTCCAGTCTTCCTTATTCATCATCCAACTTGCTCATGCATATGAAGCTATTGACAAAACCTGGCTGGGTCAGGCGCATCTTAATCCATAAACTAACATATTTGCTCTTGAGCACTTTAAAGAGGTTTTGTGCAGTAGATTTACTAATGCAATACATCGCTTGATTTCTTGACTGCTGTTTCCATGAGTGTTGATAGTGAATCCCAGCAAAATTTACTTTGAAACTTTACAACATTGAAAACTCTGTGGACTGCAGACCTACTCTGCAACACATGGGTTACCATGAGTCAAACTCAATGACAACTAACAACGTATTTAAATCAGTGTACGCTTTAGGGCCAAATTTTTATGTCATTTCGCCTGCCCTTACTAATATAGAAAAGTATTTTATGCATCAACTTGGAATACAGAGAAGGTACTTATAAAATTTATACCTCTAGAAGAGGATGGAAAGCTGAATACCATGTGTTACATATTATTTGCTTCACTGCTATTCACAAGGTTTTCAGTGACTAAACATTCATAAATAGTCCTCCTGTCCTCCTTCCTAGTCTGTCGTAGTCTGTCCAACATAAGTGTAACTTGCTGGTATTTAAAATACCGGAGTCATAGTTTCTGGCATTGAAGCATTGCAGCCACTGACAGAAGGCTCATGAACAACCTGCAATATGCAGATGATACAACCTTACTTGCTGAAATGAAGAGGACTTAAAATTCTTACTGATCAAGAACAAAGACCACAGCCTTCAGTATCAGTTGCACCTCAATATAAAGAAAACAAAAATCCTCAAAAATGGCCCCCAAAATACCATTATGACAAATGGAGAAAAGATTGAAATTATTAAAGACTTAATTTTGCTTGGATTCAATATCAAAGCAATAGGAGGATAACTTGCAATTTCAAGAGAAGTAATAGAAGTAAATTTGCATGTAGAAAGATCATACTTGGTATAGTGTGAAGAATAGATTCAAGGCTGGATCTAAAGAGACCATGTGGGATATTACTACGGCCTGTTATACGGATGATGGTTTCTTCCCTCAGCATGATGATCTTGGGGTTAAAGGTAAGTGTACAGATACAGGAGTTCTGATGTGGCATTGGATAATGCACTGGACCACAAGTTCAATTTGAACCACAAGATCTGTGGTTCAAATTCACCAGCTGCTCCTCAAAACTGATTCCACTGCACTTAACAATAGCAAGACAAATCCAAAAGGTATTTTACAACAGAATTCACAAAACTTTGTTACTGGTTGGCTATGGGGAATGAGATGGAAGAAAAAGGAGTCAAAGGTGATCCTTAAATGCTTGCTGAGACAACAGGATGCATGGTGGTTACACTGAAATAAGAAACATCAACCAAATTAGTATGTTTTGTGAGAGGTGGTAAGTTTGGTGTTGATAATGTTGAACTTGAGGCAGCTGGAAAATATTGAAGTAGTGATGTCAAGTAATAAATTGGACATATAAATCCAAGGCTTAAGGAAGGTCTGGGGCAGAAATATTGGTTTATCTATTAATCCGTAAGTGGATCACTGCAACTATAGGAGTAGAGGAGATTATCCTAGGGTACAAGGACTGAGAAGAGAAAACCTAGTGCAGATCTCTGTCAAATTCTAGTACTATAAAAGGCAGACAGAGGAAATGTCACTTTGGAAAGAGGCCAGTAATAAACAATCAAGTATTGTCACAATTTACAATAACAGAATGTCTCAGAAGAGTATTATTGTTGACAGTTTAAGTGGTTTGTTTAAAGGACACTAGTGGGAAATGGTGTGACAGGTTTAGCACTGACTTCCTATATCACCTAGTACAGTATTGTTTCCATTAAAATATGATGCTTCTCTATATGACATCTGAATTGTGAGTTTTCACTATATTCTAATAGCTGTAAGTTTCTCTGTACCATGTTCTCATTTATAATTTACAGTCCACAGTACTTAATATTATTGTCGTTGTTAAGTGCCATAAAGTCAATTCTGACTCATCGCAACCCTGGATAGGGTTTTTGAGGAGCAAGTGGTGGGTTTGAACTGCCAGTACTACTTATAGCATCCTTGAAAATGATGTACTAAAGGATATATATGAAGTAAAAATCTATGTGCACTTATCATTTCAATTAGTTATGGATATCTTTTACTAGCTATCATCACTACTGCTAGATAGCCTTTTTATAATGTATAAATTAATATAATCTCATGACCTAGTATAAAAAATAAAGACAAAGTGTTGAAGAATTGAGAAGTCAAATACTAAAAGTTAGTAAAGAAAGTACTGAAGGGGAGAAGGATGCACATACATTCATCTTATCCATCCACTCCTTCTTTATTCTTTTTTTCTGAATTCCTTTACTTCACAACAAAGCAAGTTATATGGAACACAGAGGTTGAACTATAAAGACTGGATAGTAGGGAGGGAAGAGTGGTGCCACTAAGGGAATGCTACAGTTTGTAAAGACTGCCAATTGAAAAGACTGGCAACTCAGAACCCCAAGCAAAACTAAAATATACATAGCTCCTTCTGTTTCCCTAGGGGAAAGTTGCTTTTTGATACACATCCCATTTTTTACTTTCTCCATCCCCTTTCACTAGTCACTTTGCTCAGAAAGGAGAAGCAAGGAGCTGAATTTTTTTAATGGAAGAAAATAGTTAATTGAAGAAGTATCAAAAATACAAAGTCAGTATGTCAGATTATAATAGAAAGGCACATGCAAAACACAGGTCAGGAAGTGATTTTGTGTGTTAGAGTATTTGAAGAGTCATTTTCTTATTAAGAAACATGCTCTTTACTAACCACTGGAAAAGTTCTTGCTACTTTTGCATGCTGGAATGCAGGGTACATATTTCATTGGTCTCTGTTTCTGAAATCTGTGGCTTGAAACTTGGATAGTAGAAAGGTCATTAGATTTAGCTGGCCTATAATAATACTACATGAAACAATTTCAATTGTCAAGCAAAATTTTTGGCTTGGGATATAAAAACCTGTAATTCACTAGAATGAATTAATTGGCATCTTTAAAACATTACATTTATTTGCAACATTTCGGAAAAAGTGTAATCTCCATGAAAACATGACTGTACATTAAGAAAAAGGTGTTTTGTGCCTGACATTGAATTTTAAGACATTTTTTATTTTATATATTTTAATAAATTTGATCTTGCCTAAAAGCAGGCACTATCAGAAAGATGTTTACTTGTGTTTTATTGACTATGCAAAGGTATTTGTTCCTGTGGATCAAAATAAATTATGAATAGCATTGCAAATAATGGGAATTCCAGATCACTTAACTGTGCTCATGCAGAGCCTGGACAAAGTGGCGGTTGTTCAAATTGAACAAGGAAACACTATGTGGTTTAATATCAGGAAAGGTGTGAATAAATATTGTATCCTTTCACCATTCTTACACAGTTGGCGTGTTAAGCATGTAATACAAAAAATTGTACTATATGAAAAAGAAGGTGGCTTCAGGATTGGAGGAAGATTCACTAACAACCTGTGATATGCAGATGGTACAACCTTGCTTGTTGAAAATGAATAGTATATGATTCATTTTATTTGTGTGGCACTATGGTAAATGTACGGGAGTCGGATGTTGGATTGAACCTCAGGTAGGCTGCTCAAGCTCACCAGCCATTCCTCTGAAACACTATACAGGGTCGCTATGAGTTGGAACTGACTAACCATCATCGACTGTTTCTTTGGAATCCTGGTGTGGCTCTATGGGTTAATACAATGGACTACAAAGTTGGTTTGAAGTGCAAGATTGGTGGTTAAAGCTCAGCAGCTGCTTCTCAAAAACCCTATGTTGT
Source organism: Chrysochloris asiatica (assembly GCF_000296735.1). NCBI lineage: Eukaryota > Metazoa > Chordata > Mammalia > Afrosoricida > Chrysochloridae > Chrysochloris > Chrysochloris asiatica. The sequence goes on from NW_006408751.1 coordinate 3,228,132, forward strand.
TAAGTGCCATTGAGTCAGGTTCTGACCCATAGCGACCCTGTATAGGGTTTCAAAGAAGCAGCTAGTGAACTTGAACTGAAGTCCTCCCCATTCAAAGTGGACTTTGCAATCCAGCACATTAACCAACAGTGCCACACCAGGACTCCTATACTGGGTCCCTATTGGCCAGAACCATCTTGACAGCACTTAATAACAACAACAATATGAAGCACTTACCAATGAAGATCAAAGATAAAACCTTCGGTATGGATTATACCTCAACATAAAGACAAGGAAACCCCCCACAATTGGACCAATAAGCAACAGCATGGTAAATACCAAAGTTATCAAGGATTTCATTTTACTTGGATCCACAATCAACACACATGAAAATAGCAGTCAAGAAATCAAAGGACATGTTGCATTGGGCAAATCTGTTGCAAAAGATCTTTTTAAAGTGTTTAAAAAGTAAAAGTGTCATGTTGAGAACTAAGGTATGCTTAACCCAAGACCTGGTATTTTCAATTGGTTTATACTTATGGGATACTGGAGGCACTCGCTAACGTTTGCTAAGAAATTTGAAAGACAGTTACATGGCTAACCTATCGAAAGAGATGCATATTTTTGACCATTCCAAAGAGAGGTGACCCAACAGAATGCAGACTTCATCAGACAATACCATTAATATCTCATGCAAGTAAAGATTCACTAAAGCTAATTCAAAATCGACTGCAATAGTACATCGACAGAGAACTTGCAGAGGTTCTAGGTGGATTCAGACGAGTATGTGGAATGAGGGATATCACTGCTGATGTCAGATGGATGTCGGTGGAAAGCAGGTAATACCAGAAAGATGTTTACAAGTGTGTTTTTCTGATTGTGCAAAGGCATTTGATTGTGTTGATCATGACAAGGTATGAGCAAAATTGCAGAGAATAAGTATTTCTGAACTAAACATCTTACAAATAGCAACAGAATGTTGTCAGATATAGTACCAAAAGAAGAGCTCAGGTTGGAAGGCACTGAAAATATGACTGGGTTGCCTCTTTAAAGTAGAAATGACCTTAATGAAAAGGGAGAAGCAAAGATTTGGAGGCTTTCATTTTCTGATGGCGTACAATGCAAAATGAGACTCAATAGCTGCAAATATCCAATAATAGGAAAGTCCAAAGTGTCAATCTAGGAAAATTGAAAGTTGTCAAAAATGAAATAGAAAGCATAAAGATTGATATCTTTGGCATTAGTGAGCTGAAATGAATTAATACTGACCATTTGGAATCAGACTGACTGGCTGACTATGTACCCTTGAGTCAATTCTGAGTCATATTAACCTTGTATACAGTTTTTGAGTAGGCTGTTACTGGAGCAACAAGACTCATCTTTTTCACACAAAGGAAAGACAGTCTGGTGGACTTTAACTAACTGCAAATCTTGCAAGTAGCAGCCTGATACATAACTCAATATACTACCAGTTCTCTGTGAATCAAACTTTCACATGGTTTATCACGCTGGCAATGACAAATTGAAGAGGAATGGCGTCACATGCATTCTCATAAAGTACACGTCAAGATCTTGAAATACAATGTTGTCTGTGATAGGATATTATCCATACACCTACAAAGAATACTTGGTGTGGCTCCATAGGATAATCACTGGACTGCTTACTGAAAGGTTGGAGGTTGAAACCCACCAGATGTTTCTCAAAACCCTATACAGGATCACAATGAGTTGAGATAAATTTGATGATACTTAACAACAAACAAGAACACCAACTAATACCACTATTATTCAAATTTAAACAACTACAACTTAAAAAGCAGCTATGATGAAATTGAAGAGCCCTATCAATATCTTCAGTCTGAATTTAATAAAACATGCAATAAAGATGTATTGATAATTATTGATTATTGGAATGCATAAGTTGGAAACAGAGAGGAAGGATCAGTGCTTAGAAAATATGACCTTGATGATAGAAAAAATGTTAGAGGTCACATGATAGAATTTAGCAAGATTTATTTGCTTATTCATTGTAAATGCTTCCTTTCAACAACACCAGAAGGAATACACAGGAACCAAATTGACAAAATCTATGGGAAAAGATGATGGAGAAACTCAATATCATCAGCACCAAGGTCTGGTGCCAACAGTGGAACAGACCATCAATTGCTCATATGCAAGTACAGACTGAGCTGAAGAAATCTAAAGAAATCCACAAGAGCCGAAATATGACCTTGAGTATATCCTACCTGAATTTAGAAAATATGCAGATATGATGCATTAAACTACAATGACCAAGATCAGAAGAGTTTGTGGGATGACATAAAGAATATCATACATGAAGGAAACAATCATTAAGAATACAAGAAAGAGATGTACTTCCCATTGTCAGTAGCAGAGCAGACTCAAGTAGGACAAGCTCCTACCTGAAAACCCAGAGACGCAGCTCTCACGAAACTGCACTAGAACTCTGGATCTATCACAAGGGTCTGGGCATCAGTTTCTCATAATCACAAGTGGAAAAATCATGGTATAAAGAAAAACATTGTGTTTTAGAAATCAGCACGGGACTCCCTTTGCTGCCATCCCGCCCAGGGGTCAGTCAGAGGGCGGGACTACAGACAAACTGGCACAGGGAAACTGCTCTAAAAGCAGCAAAGCAACATTTGCAAAAGGAGGTGCAGAG
>NW_006408751.1:3233140-3238450 GCF_000296735.1 Chrysochloris asiatica
AGAATGGATAAGAAAATAAGACCCTTCATTATGCTGCCTGCAAGACAAAAACCAGCATAAGAGACAAAGAAGGACACTATATCATGATCAAAGGGTCAACTGAGCAAGACAACATAACCATAATAAATATCTATGCTCCCAATGAAAGAGTACCAAGATATATGAAGAAAACCTTACTAGAATTGAAGTAAAAGAGCTAAACAAGAATTTTCAATTGGTAGCTCAAGAATACAAAGATAAGTATTAAAATTAAATGTACAGAGATCTGGATTTACAAAACCAAAAAGGAAGAATATGCTCAGCATTTTTCAACTCAACATTCAAGTTGTGATACTCAAAGATTCGATAGACAAAATATTGAATGATGCAAGAAGTACCAAAAGAAGATGAAAGGAATACACAGATTACCTGTACCATTTCAAGAAGAAGCATATGATCAAAAAACAATGGTACTGAAGGAAGAAATCCAAGTTGCACTGAAGGCATTGACAAAGAACAAACCTCTGGGAACTCATGGAAGTGAAATATTTGAACTGAATTGAAATAGAAATATTTCAACAAGCTGACGCAGCATTGGAGGCATTCCCTTATCTATGCCAAGAAATTTGGAAGACAGCTACCTAGCCAATTGATCCGAAGAGATCCATATTTGTTCCCATTCCAAAGAAAGGTGTGGAAATTATCAGAAAATATCATTAATATCAAATGCAAGTATTCTTTTGCTGAAGATAATTAAAAATGCTTGCAGCAGTACATTGACAGGGAGCTTCCTAGAAATTCACACCTGCTTCAGAAGAGGATGTGGAACTAGGGATATCAGTGCTGACATCAGATGGATCTGGCTGAAAGCAAACTACAAGGAAGATGTTTGTTTGTGCTTTATTGATTGTCCAACATTAGACTAGGTGGATCATAATGAGCCCTAGATAACATTGGGAAAAATGGTTATTCCAGAACATTTATTGGACTCATGAGGAACTTGTATATAGACCAAGAGTCAGTGAGAACAGAACAAGGAGATATTGAATTGTTTAAAATCAGGAAAGGTGTGGCATAGAGTTGTATCCTTTCACCACACATATTCAATCTGTATGCTGAGTAAATAATCTGAGAAACTGGACTATATGAAGAAGAACATCGAATCAGGAATGAAGAAAGACTTAAAAGAAACCTGAAATGTACAGAAGACACACTTTGCTTGATGGAAGTAAAGAGGACATGAAATATTTACTGATGAATATCAAAGGCTACAATTTTCTATAAAGTGTAAATAAATGTAAAGGAAATAAAAATCTTCACAACTGGACATACAAATAGCACCGTGATAAATCATGAAAAAATTGAAGTTGTCAGACTTCATTTTGCTTGGTTCTACAGCGAGTATTCGTGCAAGCAGCAGTCAAGAAATCAAAAGACATATTACATCAGGCAACTCTGCTCTTTAAATTGTTAAAGAGCAAAGATGTCAGTTTGAGAACTAAGATATACCAGACCCAAGCCATGATACTTTCAATCATCTCTTATACATGTGAAAGTTGGACAATAAGAAAGACCATAGGAGAATGGATATGTTTGAATTATGGTACTGGGGAAGAATATTGAAAGTGCCATCTACTGCCAGAAATACAAAAAAATGTTGTCTTGGAAGTACAGCTGTAATCTCCAGAGAAGCCAGGGTTTGAGACATTGCCTTTTGCTCTTTCAACATGTCAGGTGAGACAAGTCCCTGAAGAAAGTCATTATACTTGGTAAAATGGAGGGTTAGTGAGAACAGGAAGACCCCAATGAGATGGATTAATTGAGTAGCAGCAACACTGGGTTTAAAACATCACAATTGTGAGGATGGCACAGGACCGGGCAGTGTTTCATTCTGTTTTGCACAGGGTTGCTATGAGTCAGAACCAATTCCACCACACTTGTTGTGTTGCTAGGTATCGCTGAGTCCTTTCTGACACATTGTTACTCTGTATATGGCTTCTAAAGAGATTCTGGTGGGTTTGAATCACCGACAGTTTGGTTCAAATCGACCTTGTGGTCCAGTGCAGTGCCCTGTGGCGACACACTATACATATACTCAAATAGAGAGACAACCATGTTTGGTGACTCCTTCAAACTGCTCCCCACAGAGTGAGACCAGACTCCTACATGGCTTCACCTGTTGCCAGGACAGTTTATTTAAAATTCTTTCCCTTATAACATAGATGTTTTTGACTCGCTCTCTTAGACTTATGTTGCAAAATATGTTCTTGTTAAGTACCTTCGAGTCAATTCAGACTCATACCAACCCTGTATGTTGTTGTTAAGTGTCATTGAGTTGGTTCTCACCCATAGCAACTCTATATAGGGTTTCCTAGGAGTGGCTGGTTAGCTTGAACTGCCCTGGCCATTCAAATTGACTTTGCAGCCCAGCACATTAACCCACAGCACCACACCAGGACTCCTGAGTAACTATGGCAACCATGTATAGACATGCAAAAATACATCAATCACTTTCAACTTTGCCCTTGCTTTTAAATCTACATAACTTTAAGAGGTTTTGTTACATGTATCCATATTTGGTTGAATTCTTCATGTAGTCAGAGTAAATTTTTAATTCTTTATGTTTATATAATAATAAACACAAATTTGTATGTTTGTATATATGTTTATATAAATCTGGTCTAAATCCTTGCACAGAGCAAACTGTCAAAAAAAAAATTGTGTTGATGTAAATGAATAAGCCAGTAAGTTATTTATCAATCAAGCCACCTATACAGTTATTAACTTTGACAAAAGATTTCCTACTTCTGAAGGAAACCTTTTGTTATCTTCTTTCATTGTATTCTAATGCTTTGTGTCTTATCAACTGAAAACTCAGTGAAGACAAGACCTCTATTAGTCTATCTCTCCTAGAAAAGTATTTTTCTCATACAGTTATTGGTTGGTTGGTTATACACTGTGTAGTCACTTCCAACTCACAATGACGCTGTATAGAATTTCTGAGGCTGTAAATCTTTACTGGAGCTGAAAGCCCCATCTTTCTCCCTCAGAACTGGTGATAGTTTCAAACTGCTGCCTTGATATCAGCAGGCCAAATCATAGCCACTAGGCTACCAGAGCTCCTTACAGTAGGTACTCAATAATACTCGAAGTAGGACAGCATGTGTGTATGACTAAATATTTGAGAGCTATGTTCTGTCTACTCTTCCAAATCTTTCCTGAGTTTTATAATCCATGCAGGTATTTTACACTCTCAAGGCATCTCACAGGTTAGAATATTGGCACATGCTATTGGCCTTCTCATTTCAAGAATGTTTGTACATGTTTGTTTTCTCTCCTAAATTGTATTGTATCTTCATGTGGGGGAAGAACCAAGATTTACTCTCCTTTATATTACCACGGACCCGACTCGACGGCACTTAACAACAACAACAACAACATATTACCATGCTACTTAGGAATGTCTATATATCTGCTGAATGATGGTTAATAAACGTTTGTTGATTGTTTCATTCCCAAGTAGCAAAGATCAACATGTTGTTATTATCTTTTTCATTTTCCACTTCATTATACACTGTGAGGAAGCCTGAAAAATCCCCTTCCTTAAGGCTATTTTATGAATCTCAGTGGTACAGTGGGTTAAGCTTTGGGCTGTTAAATGCAAGGTCAGCAGTTCAAGTCCACCAGCTGCTCTGCAAGGAAAGATGAGGGTGTCTGCTCCTTTAAAGATACATATAGTCTCTGAAAGCCATAAGAGCAGTTCTTTGTACTATAGAATCACTGAGTTCAGATCGACTTGATGGCAGTGCGTTGCTTTGTAGGGAAAATTTGAAGCAGGTTAAATCTTCATCTACATGGACTATTACATATGATGAGGACTGCACAGAGAAGAGGGAATATATAGCCAGACCCCAGACTCTGTCCAGTCCTGTGTCTCAGAGACTTTAGTTTGGGAGTAAACAGGGTCTTAATGAATTCTGCAGATGACACTAAAATGGGAAATGTTGGAATAATAAAATGGGCCCTAGCAAGGAAACTAAAATAAGGTTCAATTTGGAAAAATAGAGCTAACACATCAAGGGGAAAATAATTTAAAACCCAGATTGAGTAGGAGGGACAGACTTGGAGAGCAGCACATATGGCAGGCTCTCCTCACAGAGTCTAAAGTCTAAAGTCTAAGTTGACATTTCAGTGTACTCCCTTCCCTTCCCCCAGCCCTCACCCCTGAAATGGTGACACTTTCCTAGGTGTCTGACAAAATTTGAGGCTGAAATTCTCATATCTCAAATTCAACCCTTTTAAATTAAACAGACAAATGACACTAGGAACGTTCAATTATAAATGATGAAATTGACAAACATTGTATGTGTTCACAATGACAGCTTTTCAGAGCAGTGTAAGAGTAGATTATAAGAATAGAAACAAATTGTCAAATTCTGAAAAGTAAATTATTAAGATGAATGTCCCATCACACCTTCGACCACATTTTTTTTTAATGGCCATAGAATAACGGTTCTTTCTTTAGAAAAAGAATAATTTAAAGTGCTCTTTAGTGGTCTAAATGTATTACTGACCTTCCCATAGCATTCTGCTCTCAAATATCAGATGCCTACAGCACTTTCACTTCTTCTACTAATCCAGAATGAAAAAAAAAACCATGTTTTTAAACCTCTGGGATGTGTTGGCTTTATTAATAATTGAACATTATATATTATAAATTTTTTTGAACTCAACGTCACAAATAATCATCCAAAATTGATTCTAGATTCAGATGAATTATTTGACCTATATCATTTTGTTGATTTCAATGTGTCTTTATTAAATCCTCATACCTTATATCCTTTGGATCACAAGGTCCACTTCAACTGAAAGGTCAGTAGTTCAAACACACCTACTGCTTCTTGGAAACCCTAAGGTTTTGACTAGACTGTTGTTGTTGTTAGATGCCATCGAGCTGATACCGACTCATAGCGACCTTATGCACAGCAGAACAAAACACTGCCAGATCCTGAGCCAACCTCACTATTGTTGCCACATTTGAGTCCATCAATGCTGCTACTTGGCCAATCCATCTCGTTGAGTGTCTTCCTCTTTTTCTTTGACCCTCCACCTTATCAAACATGATATCCTTCTCTAGCTGCATGGCACTAAACAACAACACCGACCTTATGTCCTAAATATACCAAGCTAAAAAGACCAAAATATCTCAACTTTATCAAGTGTTAAATGTCCAGTACTGGAATGCAGACCACAAGGTCGGTAGTTCAAGTCCACCAGCTGCTCCATGGAAGAAAGAAGAGACTTTCTGCTCCCACAAAGATTTACAGCCTC
>NW_006408751.1:3238870-3240176 GCF_000296735.1 Chrysochloris asiatica
TATGCTACCAGACTAGCCCTGTTATTTTGGGAGTATCAATGCATTTCAGATGCAATAATAATAATGTATGCATATTATCTTGAAAAATGTTCAGATGGAAGTTATTTGTCAATTTAAAAATTTTCTTAGATTTCCCTCTCTAACTATAAGGAAATTAAGAAGATGAAATTTAACTAGATTTTTTCAGAAAACTATAACAGAAAAATATATGAAAAAGAATTTGTAAGACACTGAAAATTAGCAACAAAGAGAAATGATTCCTAAGAGATGGAAAACAAACAAACTAAGGGCAACAGTTGTCAACAAGTTATTGATCTGGAAATATCCCCAACATATCAGGTTTTAGGCTAAGAGGGAAATTCAGGAAAAGCCTGGTATACGTCTTAAGATGAAAGGCAGACCTGAGAGTCTAGGCAGAACAAGGTGGATAGAATTCACAGGAAACAATATCAGATAAGAGACAGATACACAGAGAGATTTCTAAAGTCCTGGAGAAAGTCCAACTTGAGGATTCAACTAATTATTGATAAGCAAATCTATGTGAGGAAATTTCCCAATTCAGGGAATGGCTTATCTATAATTATTAGAGATAACAATACCTGGTACCCATATATGGTTAGGAATAGTATCTGTTCCCACTAATAATAGGAGAAAACCTCAATGTTCATGGAATATTGAATAGATTACACAAAAGGGTCTTGTATCAATAACAGGGTATAATTAGCCCTATATTGATATTGGCTGTGGTCTTGTCTAATAAATCTTAAAAGCAAATCACAAAAGTATCAAACAGTTTTCATTAACTTAACTTTAGAATAAAGCTCAAGAACAGATAAAAGTATAACAATATTCAATATAGAAAAAATATTCTACACTCAAAAAAGGTAAATTTCTCAATGTCTAGCAATAACAAAGTAAGAAATTATGAACTAAATGAGAGACAATCAATCAAAGCCAGCAGAGAATAGTCAACACAGTAAGTAATTTATCACCATTCATCTATCAGTTTGTCATATTAAGGTGGTTTCCATGTTGCTGTGCATCTGTAGCTCTTCTGCCAGTATTTGAAATACCGGCAGCGTCAATCACGGTAGACAGATTTAAGAAGAGCTTTCAGATGAAAACAGACTAGGAAGGAGAGATGGACTACTTCCGAATACTTAGTCACAGAAAACCTTATGAATAACAGTGGAACACTGTCAGAAAGCACCAGAATATTGACTATTTAAACACGATGAAAAGCACAAACATTGTTAGATAGAGTGCCCAAAGATGAGCCCCTCAGGTTAGAAGTAAGTCAAAATAT
>NW_006408751.1:3259019-3261566 GCF_000296735.1 Chrysochloris asiatica
GAACTGCTGACTTGGAGGTTGACAGCCCAACGTAACCACTATGCTACCAGAGCTATATACACACACACACACACACACACAAATATACACATATCGGGTGATAGACTTCAAGAAGGAGAGGTAAGTAGGAATAATATACTTTATCTTAATAAAATTAAATATTATAACTCTGAACTAAGAATAAAAATAGAAATTATAAATAAAAATGTTCTAAATAATTTAAAGAAACTGTGAAAATAAATTAGAGATGGAAGCACTATTTACTGAGTTTCTTTTTTTGAAGCTCTGTGTTAAGCCTTCCATTGCTGAATTAAAGAATTATAAAACACTTCTTCCAAGAATATTCCCAGGGGCAACAGATCTATTCTGTGACACAATAAAGGTATTAATCGGGATAGTGGCCCAAGTCAAAACAGCCAATTTTTTTTTTTTTTTTTTTACCATTAAATATTTTCCAAAATCTAGTTACTACAGTCAACATATATTTGTTCCAAAATTTTACATGCATTGAAAACTATGACTTTAAGAGAATTTTGAGGCATACTCATGCATTGGCAATGCTCTGGTTTAGAAGGCAGATCAGATTTCAAAATCAGGCATCATGTGCAACTTAGACTACTGTAAAAAGTTCTCTAAGCTACAGTTTATTCTTATGGAAAATAAAAGAATTATAGAAGGGTCTAGCTATAATTGCTGTTACTTTTACCATCATGATTCTGAATGACTTTATAAAATGGAACCTAGAAATCAATCTTAGCTTAAAGTTTAAAAACAATGACCCAAAGGAAAATCATGTTTATATATACTGCATGTGGACAGCTAGGTTAGATTAAGTCATTATCTTCATGCGTAAATAAATGTTCACAACAGTGTTTGAAACTGAAACACATAGATGACCCAACGATCTGAGCATTTCTATTGGAGTTTTGATCATCAAAGCTTAAACACACTACAGGATATAACAGAAAGATGTTTATGTTGAAAGATGAGAGACAATATTTTCATTTCCACAATGGACAGTTGGCAATTATAAGGGAAAAATGAATATATAACTCTATTTTCCAACATAGCACTGGAGACATTAAACCAAGGGCAACAAATGAGGGAGGTTACCAAAGTTCAGGTTGTCAGAAAAAATAAGTATCCATGAAATTTTGTTTTACAACAGTGGACTTTATACAGAGAAGAACTTTCTTATATGTTGGATTACACCTGAGGTTACAAAATTGGGAAAATTAACTCCCTACACCAAAAAGAAAAAATTCAAGCTGGTGACTTCAAAGCTAATGATGAGACATTTGCTCCTAAGTAATCTCTCCTTTGTATACTCTGGCCTCACAAACATTTCAGTAGCACCTCCTGGGTAAAATAAAGAAACTTGATTTAGAGTCTACACATACTCCTCCCAGTTAGACAAACATTCGATTGCTCCTAAGAGAATACTGTATGACATCAGGCTTTATTGCCACAATATAAATAGTAGAAATGTGGATAAGAGGAGGAAGGAGCAAACTGAAAAGAAAAAAAAAAAAAACATTTTTATTTGTATTTAAAATTCAGATTTTGAGCTATACTATCTAAAGTTTTAGGTCTGAAAACCATCTCTGATTGTTTTATAAGAAGCAAAGTGAATGATTTAATGTGTTACAGGCAATCCCTGGGTGATGGAGCTAGGTTCCTAACTGTGTCTTTAAGGATTTGCCAGGTCTTCAAATCAGTTCTGCCCGATTCAGTCATGGTTGAGGAAACATCACTTAACAGACTTTTAAAAATTAAATTTACATGAATCAGAAAGGTCAAAGCTTTGCTAGAAACCTAATTTATTTTTACATTAAAAGGGCAGCATACACGTTGCAAAGCAGCCAAATCTCTTGCCATTGGATTTTGATTACAGTCTGAAGCAGCACTACCTTGCTAAAAGAAGGTGGCACCCTGCTAAAAAATGATAGTTCCCTGCTTACACGAGGCAGTGCCCACTTAAAAATGACAGCTGACCACATTGCTTTGAATGTGTGTCATTTTCTGACAGTCCTGCCAATAATCCAATTCCTGAAAGGGCACACTAAAACTTCTTCTGAGTCTCCCTTCCAGGACAGTGGCCCCGTTTCCAGTTCCATGAGGAATCAGCCAAATTGTAAAATTGACAAATTTGTGTTTGTTCATGCTTGACTTTGTTGGCCATGATGGAACCCATTAAAAGGACAAGTAGGAGTTTTTAATATATTGGATGTTAGTAACTCAGGACCTGCCTATATTTATCTGGTGCTTTAATAATCTGTACAAACAAACCCATTAGAATACAGTAAGAGCCACTAGAAGAAAAATCAAGAAAGTGTCACAATATGAAATACATTGTTGTTGTTAGGTGCCATCAAGTCGGTACCAACTCATACCGACTCTATGCATAGCAGAATGAAACACTGTCTGATTCTGGACCAACCTCACTAGCATTGCCATGCTTGAGTCCATCGATGCTGCCGCTTGGCCAGTCTATCTTGTTGGGGGTCTCCCTCTTTTTCTCTGACCCTCCACCTTACCAAACATGAT
>NW_006408751.1:3262421-3266531 GCF_000296735.1 Chrysochloris asiatica
GAGCTTGAACCGCCAACCTTGCAGTTCAAACAGCTTTGCAGTCTGGCGCATTAACCCATAGCCCCACACTAGGACTTTAAAAATATCACCCAGGGGCACAGTTTGTTCAGAAGTCTTTACAAGTCTTGAAATATTTCAGATATTAGTGATTGCAATATTTTAGAGAAAACTGCGAATGTGTAATACTTTCTTCTCTTGATTGATAGTATTAATTTTTCAGATTTACTTTAATAAACTTTTCAATATAATAGGTAAATTAATATAATAATATAACAGCAAATTAATCCCTAAATTGCTGCAACTTTTATTTTGTTTACAAATTAAATCACTAAACTATTCCTATCTACATTACTCACTTAGGTGATAAATTAGATTATGTGATTTATATCATTAACAGGGCTAGAAAATTAAGCTATAAACTTTTTAAATGAGAAAACATTGGCAGTTGTGGTACAGATTATTAGCTACTACCCATATCAAGTGATCCTTTCTCAGGCACCCCTTTCCTGTTTGCATTAGGTGGGACCTGATGATTAGTGAGTCTATGAAAAGTGAGTTTTGTCACTTCAGGACTAAGACAATGAAGAATTCATGGTTAATCCTCAAGTTCTTACTTGCCCTGGAAGCTGTGTGCTCTATCATTCTGGATGCCCGAGTTACAATGGGGTAACTAACATCTGCTGCAGACTTTGCATGAACAAGAAATATACTTTCATGTGATAAACAACTAAATATCTAGCTGTATTCATATCACAACATTGCCTGACAACTCTAATATAAAAACACCATATTTTAGGAAAGAGAGGAACTGAGAGCTGGCAGCCAGGAGGCAGACTTGCAGAATGTACCCTTTGGTGGTTTCAATTTTTATATATGCCTGAGTGTTTAAAAAAAAAAAAAAAATGAATAGAGAGAAATACTATTAACTGATGGTATATGGAAGGGATTATAATCATTGTCATGAAACAAAGTATATGATTTGTTGAATGTAAAACTGCCCTGTAAAGAAACTTTCACTCAATTCACAATATAAACTTTTAAAAACAACAACACAAAAAACAGCATATTTTATATTTATTTATTTATTTATATCACTTTTGATCTTTCTTAAGATAACAATTCCACCTGGGCAGTCACAGAAGCCCAATATACAGGTGACTTCTCCTTATAGAGAAATCCAATTGGCAACACCGTAAAGAAGAGACCTACTTGCATAGTATGAAATCCATTCTTCACAACTGTTCTAAATGTATGGGGCAGATGGAAAAACAAATTACTATAAAATATTTGTCAGCTTTGACATTCCTAGGACAAAAATGTTTCCAAAACAGCATAACTCCATAAGCTTTCAAAATCTGGAGAAACAATTCACTTCATCACTCTTTAGAAATAGTACAATGTTCACTGGGCTAAAAACTAATGGAGAAAACAGGGGATGTTCTGCTACTTTAGTACAAATTAGCTATTTTATTTTAATTTTAGAATTTTCTACAAAACCACCAACAATGTCTTTTGAATTTAATAAATTCAAGTTAACTAATGCTCTAAAGCTACTGTGATTGTCATATGATTTTATAAAGACAGTATAAATTTTACATATTTGTTGTTGTTAGGTGTTGATGAAATGCTGATCTGTCTTGTGTAAATCTCACAATCCTTGCTACACTTGAGCCCATTGTTGTTGCCACTGTGCCAATCCATCTCAGTGTGGGTCTTCCTTTTTGCCAACCCTCATATGCTGTGCCCTAAAATAATGTATTTGTTGTTATTAGGCCCCACTGAGTCAGTTCCAACCTATGTACAACAGAAAAAAATACTGCCTGGTCTTTTTCCATCCCCACAGTCACCGATATGTTTGAATTAATTATCATAGCCACTGTGCCAAACCATCTGGTTGAAGATCTAGTACTTATTCACTGATGTCCCTCTCCAGGGGACATCTAGTACTTATTCACTTATGTCCCTCTCCAGGGATTGGCCCCTCCTGGTAACATGCTCAAAGTACATGAGATATAATCTCACCCTTCTCACTTCTAAAGAACATTCTGGTTCCAGTTCTTCTAAGACAAATTTGTTCATTCTTTTGACAGTCCATAGTATATTCATTATTGCTTGCTAACACCAAGTTCAAATGAGTCAATTATTCCTCTGTTTTCCTTTTTCATTGTCCAACGTATGAGGCAATTGAAAAGACCATGACTTGTGTCAGGCACATCTTAGTCATCAAAGTGATATCTTTGCTTTTAAAAACTTTTAAGAGTTATTTTGTACAAGATTTGCTCAATGCAAGATGTCCTTTAATTTCTTTACTGTTGCTTCCATGGATATTGATTGTTGATCCAAGTAGAATGAAATCATTGACAACTTCAAGTTATTCTTCATTTATCATGATACTGTTTATTGGTCAAGTTGTGAGAAAACTTTATTGATAGGAACAGACATCTTCAGAGCAAGTACTATTAACGTATAAAAATAAAAAACCTAAAAGTCATATCTGTACTCAAAATAAGTCTAACAAAAACAAATGAAGATCAAAAAAGTAAGTAATAATGAGGCTTTGTTCCTGCTATATTCTTTATTTTAGAAAAATGTGAGCCAAAAGCATTCCCTCCTGACCAATATCTGGAACAAGCTCTCAGACTGTGTGGAACTGTAACAATCTCAATATCACTGTGGATGAGTAACCTTCAACTGCCTTTTAATACCTAATTTTCAGATCAAGGGTGCAAGTTTAGTGACACAGAGATAGAAAGGAGTTTTAAAAAAGTTAGCGGGAGAATAAAATAGAAAGATAATGGAATTTGTCTAAAAATTATTTGAAGCCTCCTCGTAGAGATAAAGGGAGTGCAAGACTTAAACTAAAATATCTTCACTCAAATTGATGCTGGAAATCATAATTACAAAACAAACCAATAACTCAAATTTTAAGAAAACACAAAACAAAAACATAGAAAATCCATCAACATAATTATGTTTAATATGTTCCAAAAGATAAAGAAAAATATTTTCATGGATATCTTAATAAGAACTATGAAATTAAAGAAAAGTAAGAAGACTAGTGGAAGTGGTTATTGAAATGAAAAAAAAAAAAAATCTGCAGGTTATGTGTAGTGAATTATTTAATATATATCTTCTATCCTTAGTCTTTAACTCCCACCAAACAACTCTTTTCATGATAGATCTGGGTAAGAGAAGATGGGAAGAGATATTGATAGGATGATATGATTCCATTATGAATGATTCTTAACAGATTTCATTGTGATTGCCAAAATTTGGAACTATACTATGGATATAAAATGAGCCATCTCAGAAGCAAAAGGGGAATCTCACTACTATCAAAGAAGACGAAACAGAGTAGAGCATGTCCTTTGGACCCAGAGATTCCTGTACATCGAACCTCCTTGACCCTGGGACAGAAAGCTATGACACTGGAGCAGTGGCAGAGAAACAGCAGCAGCAGAATAAAGAACCAGAGCACCAGACATTGTGATGGGCTTCCCAGACCATAGAGCAAGTAAAGCTGAATGACTTTGGGCAGGAGTCTTGCTTGCAGAGTAGGGTGCCTCTGGGGCATTTAATTGGGATAGCTAGGTTTACTAACCCACAAAACTAGATCTGAGTGCCTTCACACTAAGGCTTATGGTGGAGTGGGTCCCTTGTGATCATTTATTAGCAGCCATAAAAGGGATTTGTAGCATTTCCCAGACAGAGAAACCTGCTTGACTAAAAGAACTGGGCTCTGAAATTTTTCTGATCTTGTATTGTAGACTATTAACTTTTCTAATAAGTCCTTTAACTGTGAGTATGGTGAGTTCTGTGTTGTCATTGCAATGGATTACTGGACTTAGTAGCTGAGTAGGGTATGCTCTGGAAGGAATGGTTGGTGCCATTTTATGCTAGGTGGAAAGTCTAATAGTGAAATATAGTTCATTGTAAGATATTTTCCCAGAAAGACAAACTTTTTTGTAAACATAAATTTTCGGTTGTTTGAATTAATTAGAAACTGTCATTTAATAAGAGTTTTAGAAGAAGAAAATTGAGAGAAGAATAATAGTAAAAAAAAAAAAAAAAAAAAAAAATATAGTTCATTGTAAGATATTTTCCCAGAAA
>NW_006408751.1:3266631-3270181 GCF_000296735.1 Chrysochloris asiatica
TTTTCGGTTGTTTGAATTAATTAGAAACTGTCATTTAATAAGAGTTTTAGAAGAAGAAAATTGAGAGAAGAATAATAGTAAAAAAAAAAAAAAAAGAAAACAAAGAAAGTTGTAGTAGTCGTTGTTGCTTGCCTGTCATTGAGTAGGCTCTGACTCATGGCAGTTATGTGTATTACAGAGTAGAAGTGCTCTGTAGAGTTTTCTTGCTGTCATCTTGAAGGAAGCAGACCACCGGGCCATCTCTTTTGTTGTACCATGAGACCATGAGATGGTCTGAATCACCAACCTTCAGGTTAACAATTGAGTGAAATCAAATTGCACCACCCAGGGAAACGGCCTAAATATTTCCAGAATTTAAATATTTAAAAACATCAGATGGAGAGAATATTTATGAGTATTAAGTTATATTATGAGTCATGGAGTGGCACTATAGGATAAGCACTAGTCTGAAAAGTCAGTTTGAACTGCAAGGTCTGTGGTTCAAACCCACCAGTCATTCCTTGGAAACTGTATTCAGGGTTGCTGTGAGTTGGAACAAAACAACAAAGTCATATTATATAAAAGTAATCCATACCTAGACTCAGCCCATTGTCATGAAAATCTAGTACATGAAAGAGTAATAACAAATAAAAGATAACCTTTAAAATCAACAGAGTAATCAAAGACAGATTCATCAACAAAAGGTAGGAAACAATGGATAAATAATCTCAGAGTACTGTTAACAAATTCTTATCAATCTAGAAGTCAAAAGTGAATGCTAAATATCTCTTTGAACATTCATAGAGTTATTTATCTCATACTCAATGAAAATCCTCTTTCACAAAATGTTTAACACATATGCATATATGCTAATAGGAAGAGTAAACTTATAAGAAAGGCATTCATTTCAAAAAGAAAATATTTAACATAGAAATTGATCAATTGTGAATGTAATTAAGCATCTATGGTAACAAACAGGTCCTGAGGTGGCATTGTCAGATAAACACTGTAATTCTAAGTGCAAGGTTGGTAATTCAGACTCTTAAATTTTTCAAATTCTTCAACTGTTCAAACTCTTAAACTTACACAGGATTGCTATGAGTTGGAACCTATTTGACAGCACTTAACAACAACAACATTCTAACAAAATATTTTCTTTTGTATTTAAAAATGAAAATTTTAAAATTCTCAAGAAGATTAGTATGAAAACATTGAATAAATCTATGAGGCCCTGAGTGGATGGGACATCCCAAAGCACTGTAAGGCAGTCAGGGTCTTGGCAGTCAGGCATCAAAAGGTCCATAAAGTTAATACCATGCCCAATGATTCTTTAGCAACAGGAACAATGCACAGTGTTTAAGAGGTACTCAATTAAGATTTTAAAATTAGCCAACTGTTTATATTAATAGAGTTAATCACGGAAGCCCAATATATATTTTAATTTAAAGCAAGCACTGTACTTTGGTATGAAAATATAAATATTACATTTGTTACGGCATCTTTGCAAGAAAATATTGTTAGTAACTCAGTCCACTCCTGCCTGCTTTCTCATTTATCTATACTTATTCATATCACATTCTTTTACTACTATGATTTTTGTGAAATGCTTGACATCATTTTCTTTCCTCTTTTTATCCCTAAAAATATTAAACTAGTCAAAATTTGAGCAAAGGTAACAATTTAATTTCTGATGTCAAGTCAGCAATGCAAACCCTCTGTGACAGAAAGCACAATCTCTTTATCCACCTGAAATGGTGAATTAGAATGGAGCTATTCATATGATAGCTATTGGATTCTCAAATCATCACTTTCACTGACAAGCTGACTTTTCATTCCCTTTTTCCAGTGGCTGCATGAGTCAGTTATGGAAAGTTGACTGGAGCTGAGACATGGAGATTCTACTGATTTAAATACAGACTTTCCTGCTTCCCACTCTCCTTTCTTCTCCTCCCCCTTCCCCTTTTTTTCATCTCTATCTTGCTCTTTCATTCCCTCTATCTCTCTTTTTGTAAACAGCATTGTATGCTATATAATCAGCCTTGGTTGATGGGATATTTTTCACAATACAGTTCATGTCTCATTGATGATTAGTCATACAAGAGTAAGTTGTTATATACTTATGCAAGTGCATCAGATGTATTCAGGCATGACATACAGTCTCAACAATGATAGGGGCCTATCACACTATTCCAGCACATACACTATATAAAAAATCTAATCACTATTTCCAAGTCTCACCAGTACTCCTAATAACAAACTTTTTTTTTTAATGAAACAAAAATTTTTTAAATGTTTTGTGGTTGTGATCTCATCTACCTTCCATTCCAGCTGTCCACTTAACCTGAGCATTTTCCAAGATCATTACACCTCATAAATGGTTAGTATTGGTTAATCTAATGATGTAATTTAGAAACCCTGGTGATGCATTTAAATGGTAACTGAAAAGATAATAGTTCAAATCTATCAGTCTTCTATGGGAGAAAACACCAGGCAATTTTCTCCCATCAGGAACATGTTGCTGTTAAGTGCCGTCAAGTTGGTTCCAACTCATAGTGACCCTATATAGGGTTTTTGAGGATGGCTGGTTGGTTTGAACTTCTGACCTTGCAATTAGTAATATCGTGCTTATCCTACAGCACCACACAGGGTGAACTGAAAGAGACTTGTTCATTATTTCAAAAACAAAAACAAGACATTCATCATCAATTTTCAGTATCAACAGTTACAGTATTGGTTTCTCTTTCTCCCAGTAAGCCCCCAAAGAGACCACCAAAGAGGAATACATTTGAAGCCACTAAGCTGCAGGATGACTATCTGACATGCCTCACAGAAACCTCACCAAAAAGGGGAGACTGGGTAGGGAAAACATTTTAAAAGACAAGCACACACTGCCAGCCTACAGATTGCAGAGAGAAATCAGCCAGATGGGATGGCTAATGCACCCCAATCCCAGAGAAGCAAAGTTTCAAAATCAGATATAATTACAAAAAAAAAAAAAAAGCTTTGTATATAAGATACTCAAGATTTTTCCAGCACTGAGCACTCTGAGCACTCTGAGACGGCACTTTGAGAGATATCAGCTTCAGACCCAGAATAGGGCTACCAGATGTGTTTCTTATGGCAAAATCAATGGCAAATCATTTTCTTTTCTCTTTTAAAAAAGCAGGATGGGAGAGCAAATAACTGGTCACCCGAGAGAGGGACACATGATCCATTCTGTGAATAGTTAGGAAGGGAATGGTCTCATCATACTAATTTGTTTGGTCACTTCTGACAAAATAAAATAAAAATCACCTTGTACCAAGATACCTTACAGCTGAAATTCTGAAGAGCACTTTAATTTTTTTTTTTTTTTTTTGCCACTGGGCTAACAACTCTTCCTTGAATCACCTTTCTGGTTTGGCTGGTGCTTTGTACAGAGCAATGAGGATTTCCAAATTAGTCTTTCCCTTGGATACATTTGTCTCTCAGTAATAGCGTAATGGTTACGAATCGGGCTGCGAACCTTAAGGTCAGCGGTTCGAAACTACCAGTCGCTCCGCGGGAGAAAGATGAGGCTTTCTACTCCCGT
>NW_006408751.1:3274371-3277923 GCF_000296735.1 Chrysochloris asiatica
GAGAAACAGTGTTTCCAGAGATGGAGACAGAGATGATGATGTGGAGATATGGAATGGCTGGGGACTCTAGACCCAGACAGGGAGAGGGGCTGTGTGCTGATGACCAGGGGACAGGCTTGCTGGGTATACCCTTTGGTTGGTTGATGATGCATGATGGGGATTGTAACTATGGCAATGTAATGATAGACGATAGGATGAATGTAAAGATAATATTCTCCCATATAAATGATTACATAATTCACAATAAAACATTAAAAAAAAAAAAGGCAAAAATTGGAAACAAAGAGGAAGGACCTGTAGTTGAGAAATATAACCTTGGTAATAGAAATGATTCTGTAGATCATATGACAGGATTTTGTGAGACCAATGTCATATTCATTTCAAATACCTTTGTTCAACAACATAAAAAACAAGTACACACATGGACCTCTCAATAAAATTGACTACATCTGTTGGAAGAGACAATAAAGAAGTTCATTATCAGCCAAAACAAGACCAGGGGCTGACTGTAGAACACCGACAATCAATTGCTTATATGCAAGTACAGGCTAAAGCTGAAGAAATTAAAGCAAGTCCACAAGAGCCAAAATATAGCCTCATTATGTCATACCTTAATTAAGAGGCTATCTCAAGAATAGATTTAACACATTAGGCACCAATGTTTAAAGACCGCAAGAAGACAAAGTCAAGTATTACAATGAAATGTGCAAAAACTTGATGTTAGAAAACAAAAGTGTAAAAACACACTCAGCATTTCTCAAACTTATAGAACTGAAAAAAACATTCAAGCCTTGGCATGCAATATTGAAGGATTCTGTGGGCATGATATTGAATGATACAGGAAACATCAAAAGAAGATGGAAGGAATACACATCACTAAAGCAAAAGAATTGGTCCATGTTCAGTCATTCCAAGAGGTAGCATATGATCAACCACTGATGGTATTGTAGGAAGAATCCAAGCTGCATTAAGGCACTGGCAAAAATAAGGCTCCAACAATTGATGGAATATAAATTCAAATGTTTCAACAAACTGATGCAGTGCTGGAGGCACTCACTCATTATGCCAAGAAATTTGGCTAACTGATTGGAAAAGATGCATATTTATGCCCATTCAACAGGAAGGTGACCCAGTGGAATGCAGAAATCATCACAGGTAAGTAAAATTTTACTGAAGATAATTCAAGAATAATTGGAGTAGTACATCGATGGAAACTGCCACAATTCAAGCCAGATTCAAAAGAGGATGTGAAGTCAGGATTTCATTACTTGTGCTTTGTTGATGGTACAAAGGCATTCAACTACGTGTATCATAGCAAATTATGGATAATATTGTGAAGAATAATTATTCCAGAGCCCTTAATTATACTCATGAGGACCCTGTACAGCGACCAAGAGGCAATGAGTGGTTAAAACAGAACAATGGGATACTGAACAGTTTAAAAATGGTTTAAAATGTTGAGAAAATAAGCTGAGAAGCTGGATTATATGAAGAACAAAGTGACATCAGGATGGGAGAAAGGTTCATTAGCAATCTGTACTATGAGGATGATAAACTTTGCTTACTGGAAGTAATGAGGACTTGAAGTACTTGCTGATGAAGATCAAAGACAGAGAGAGCTTAAAGTTTATCCTTCAGCATGGAGTACACTCCAGTGTAAAGAAAATGAAGATTCTCACAACTGGACCAATAAAAACATGATGATAAAAAGGGCAAAAGTTTGAAGTTGTGAAAGATTTCATTTTTATTGGATCCGCAATCAGAAACAGAAGTCAAGAGATGAAATAAAAGTGCTCTTTAAAGTGTTCAAGAGCAAAGATGTCTGTATGAGAACTAAGGTGCACCTGGCCCAAACCATGGTACTTTGGTACTTTCAATTGCCTCATATACATGTGAAAGTTGAACAATGAATAAGGAACACCATAAAAGAATCGATGCATTTGAATTATGATATTAGAAAGAATATTGAAACTATCCTGGACTTTCATAAGAAAAACAAATCTGTCTTGAAAGAAGTATAACTAGAATGCTCCTTAGAAGTGAGTCACTCATAATTTGGACATGTTATTTAGGAAGGACCAGTCCCTGGAAAACGACATCATGCTTGGAAAAATGGAGGGTCAGTGAAAAAGAGGAAGACCCCAAACAGGATGGACTGACACAGTGGCAACAACAATGTGCTCAAACATGACAATAATTGTGAGGATGGTGCAGGATAAGGCAATGTTCCCTTCTGTTGTGCATTGTGTTATGATGTGATGTCACATAACAGACAGCAGTCCTGGAGTCCTGGTGTGGCACTGTGTGTTAATGCACTGGACTGCAAAATTGGTTTGAGTCACAAGGTCAGTAGTTCAAGCTCACCAGTCACTCCTCGGAATCTCTATACAGGATCACTATGGGTCGGAACAGACTCCATGGCACTTACCAACAACAACAAGCAACAAATGTGCACAGATCTGAATTCAGAAAACCGAAAGGGAAGAACACTTCAGCAATCCTCAAGCTGAGGGAACTGAAGAAAAAATTAAATCCTTGACTTGAGATATTGAAGGATTTTCTGATCAAAATATTGAATGATGCATAAAACATCAAAAGAAGATGGAGGGAATACACAGAGCCACTATACCAGAAAGAAATGGTTGATGTTCAACCATTTAAAGAATATTATCAAAAGCCAATGATACTGAAGTAAGAAGTCTAAGGTGCATTGGAGTCATTGGCAAAGAACAGGTTCCAATAATTCATGGAATACAAATTGAAACATTTCAGCAAACTGATGAAGCATTGAAGTCAGTCACTCACCTAGGCCAAGAAATTTGCCAAAAGAACAAACCAATCTCTGTTGGAAGAAGTACCCCCATAATGCTCCCTGGAAGGCAGGATGGCCAAACTTCATCTATCATACTTAAGACATATTGTCAGGAGGGACCAGTCCTGGAAAATGATATCATGTTTGGTAAAGTAGAGGGTCAGAGTAAAAGTGGAAGACCCCAATGAGATGAATTGGCACAGTGGCAGCAGCGATGGGCACAAATGTAGCAATGATTGTGAGGTTGGAGCAAGTCCAGGCAGTTTCTTTCTTTTGTGCATAGGCTTGCTATGGGTCAGTACTAACTTGATGGCACCTAACAATAAACAACAGCAATGCAGATGCCAAAACCACAAACAGTTATGCTCCTATAATTTAGTTATTACAGTGATTTAAGGTTTATTATGCTTTCTGAGTGTTAGGCTTAAGTAGTTATGCCCTTATATTAATAAAGCATAAAGCTCTGTACACACATTCTTATTGTTAAGATAACTAATAAGATAAACAATGTTGTTTTTGTTAAGTGCTGTTGAGTCAGCTCTGACTCATAGAAACTCTTTGTAAGGTTTCCAAGAAGTGGTTGGTGGGTTTGAACCACCGATCTTGCAGTAAACAGTCCTGTGTTTATGCTACAGTGCCACACCAGGATTCCAAGGTTATCACTAGATACTTGATAATCTATATTTTATTAAAATATGTGTCTCTGATGCTACACACACACACACACACACACACACACA
>NW_006408751.1:3278023-3282055 GCF_000296735.1 Chrysochloris asiatica
GCTGAAAAGTTATTTTCCAAAAGAAATGGGTTAGATTGCCACTTCAGAGCTGTAGAGTTATTTGGAATGTATTACATATGGTGCTATTAACAAAACCCTGTACAGGGTCGCTACGGGTCGGACCCGACTCGATGGCACTTAACAACAACAACAACAAGGTAGGCCCATACTTCTTCCCTTCCTCTATGGAGAGGGAAATATGTATGTATTAAGCTGAAAAGTTATTTTCCAAAAGAAATGGGTTAGATTGCCACTTCAGAGCTGTAGAGTTATTTGGAATGTATTACATATGGTGCTATTAACAAAAAAAAGGCAATTATAAAACGTGTACATCACAACATGATTTCAAAGACAATTTCACTGTGTCACGTTCCCTTAAATGTTGTTCCCAAAGATGCTCAGTCCCTAGGTTCAGTTAAGTGCTCTGGTGAGAGGCAGAGACAATTTGGCAGGTGGAAAAATAAAGAAGACAAGATTGAGGGGGAGGGTGGATGGCGAGAAGAGAACACAAACTTCCAGTTAAAAGATCAGCCCTCAGTTAAAGGTCAGCTACCAGAAGGCTGGCCTCAGGCGATGTCAGAGTCAAGGAGAGGAGCAGCTGCAGGGAAGAACTGGGGTTCTCTACAGCTCATTCAGGTCAAGCAAAGTCTGGTCCAGCATCCATTGTGTACAGAGGTGCGCCTCTTTGGTGCATTTCAGTTTATCTTCCAAATCATCAGTTGTCTTTTCCAGCTTGGCTACTGATCTCTCAGCAAACTCAGCACTGGTCTCTGTTTCCTTTGTTTATCAGTAAGAATCTTTATGTCTTCCTCATATTTGTCTTCCTTTTGAGAGTACTATTCTTCAGCGTAGTGGTTACGAATCAGGCTGCTAACCTCATAGTCAGCAGTTCGAAACTACCAGCTGTTCCACAGGAGAAAGATGAGGCTTTCTGCTCCTGTAAAGATTTACAGCCTTGAAAACCCTGTACAGGGTCGCTATGAGTCGGAGCCAACTCCACGGCACATAACCACCACCACCATTCTTCAGCAGCGCTCAGACACTTCAGGTTCTGGTCCATCAATCTGACCTGCAAATCCATCTCTCAGCAACGAGGTTCTTTCTGCCAAATCAGCTCGCTCCTCTGTGCGTTCCAAGTTTCCTTCAATAATCAACTTAAGAACCACCTCCTCGTACTTCAGATCTGCCTCTTCGCAATGTGCTTAGCTTCCTTGAGATGGATTTTCTGGAGTTCCATCTTTTCTTCATCTTTTAAGGCCTGGTTTTCAATAACCTCCATACCTTTCTCACTCTCATCAGCAGCTTTTCTCTGCCTTCTCCAGCTTCTGCCGGGCAATGTCCAAGCACTCCTGAGCGTGATCCAACTCCCCTTCAACCAGCTGGATTCCACGGTTCAAGGAAGTCACCTCCGCCTCAGCCTAGAGTGCAATTTTGCTCAAAAGAAGGTACAATCAACATCTAAATGAGGGGATCAGAACAGACTTTATAAAAGGATGAAGTCTATGAAAACTTTATAATCAGCCTTTTATAAAGATATTATTGCAGGATAAAGCATTTAAACTGGAACGAAAGGATGGTTACATTTAATGAAGTTTGGAAGATAAAAATAAAGGCATAATTCCAAGTAAATGAACCCACATAGGCAAAGACAGCGAACATTTCAAGCATTCAATTACTGTTTAGTAAATGATGAAAAATGTCAGGCATGTTAAGGAAACAGCTCTACCTATAAAGACAAGATTCTGCAGATAGGTGATTCCAGGGTTGTTTTAAAAATCTAGTCCTTCAACTGTCAAAAAATATCCATTGTTCACTTGACTTTACTAAAATATGGATTTTTTGCTTCCCTTGTTGCATTACAACCAGAGCATGAGCATCATCCTCATGCTACAACAAAGAAGAAAAGAAAGCACAGAAGAAAAACACCTGTTTCTTATATGTTTCTCATTCATTAGGAAGGAAAGCCAATCTAGAGATGCCCCAGAGCAGAATTCCACTATATTAATTGAGTACAACTGAGTCACCTCATGACCCCAAATAACTTCTGGCAAAGGGAGAAGACATTTACAATGATTCTATCTCTATCAGTAAGCAAGGTAACTTCCTGAAGAAAATTAATATTATTTTATTAAGGAAGGATTACAGATTGAAGTTATTGGGTAGATAATTAAATTACATGCCAATGGATTTTGTACATATAGAGGAATTATTTAACAAAACTGCAGAAGATTTACATTAGAGGATAAAGAATATTGATTATCAGTCAAAAGAGTTGATTCTTTTTCTTTCTTCTGCCTCAGGTTTATTTGTAAAAATAGCACAGGAGGACACCAGCTCCAAGCAGATGATAGCCCAAAGGGTCATGCCAGTCCCTCTGTCCTCAGATGCAAAACTCTATTCCATCTTTGTGAGGGCCTGGGCACCTTTGAGAGCCTGAGGTGAGGCCTTGGCTGGGGCTGGAGTTGAGGCCTTGCTTGATTGGAGCTTTAGTTGAGACCTTGGTTGAAGCTTCAGCCGTAGTTTGAGCGCTGGCCTTGAACTTTGGCTGACAGAACCTCAAACCCTTGGCAATGCTTGCCGGAGTACGCTTCCCCTGCTTGGGATGGGCAATGTAGGCCAGTCAACTGAGCTTGCGGTTGACACCTCTTGTGATCTTAGGCTTGACCTCCTTGGGCTTTACAAGAGCCTTGATAGCCTCAGCACATGCATCCATAGCCTTGATGTTGTTGGCCTGTATCTTCTTCAGGCCCTTCTTGTTGTGCTTCTTGGCAAAGCGCATTTTCCTCAGAAACTTGGGGTCCACACCCTTGAGAGACTCACTTCATTGTGATCGGGGTTTCTTGATACCATTTCTGTGCCATTTTCAGGACTGGTTGTGAATGGTGTGGTTCTTGGACTTGGCCATGTCTGCATTGACACCCTGGCGTGCCAGGGACTAGAAGAGAGTGAGAAAGGCAGTTGTGAAGCATGGGAAATAAGAGTTGATTCTTAAATTAAATGCCAATTAGGAGATATTTTAATCTAGAAGTTCAATTATTTTTTAGTGTGTATATAAGTGTATGTGTATAAGTGTATAAGTGTTCATTAAGCTATTAGGGAAATTACTCTGGTAACAAGGTATAAACTATCTCAGAGCTGAGAGATTGGTAGTCAGTAGATATTTAGGTGCTACTCTAAGTAATGGAGGTCTCGTGTAGATCATGACAGTAGGAGAATGGAATAGGAAAGGAGAATGAAAACAGGAAACACAGGAAGGAAGTGAAATAAGTAATATTACATTGAAGGGATTATAATCAACGACTTGAAAGAAAATGTATGTGAACTATTGAATGGAAAATTGATCTGCCTTGTAAACATTCATCTTATCAACAATAAAAAGGTTTTCTTTAAAAAAAGAAAGTTGTAAATTTGAAAGAAGATGTTTTACAACTTTATAAATGGAAGAAAGAATCATTCTATCTTTCAACTATAGATAAGCAAATTAGATTTACTCTTTTGGAAAACAAATCTGTATAAGATAAAATAACCCATGCTTAGATAATAAGATAGATTCATAAGTTATTTTTTAAAAAATCATTGTTTATGAATATAACACCATACAACTTCTAGATTTAAAAACAATTAAGAAAATATGTAAATATTTGTGTCCTCATTATACATCGAAGTCTTCTAAAATGTAGTTATCACATAATTTGAAATACATACAAATAAAGATTATACTAAAGAATCAAGTGGAATAGAAACATAGAGAATAACTAAAAAATAATTAATAGAGTAAGAAACAATTCTAAACCATATTAACCTTAACTGTATAGTGCTGTGGGTTAGTTAATGTGCCAGATTGCAAAGCAGTTTGAACTGAAGTGTTGGCTGTTCAATCTCACCAGCTGCTCCTCAGAAAACCTATACAGGATCACTATGGGTTGGAACCAACTCAACAGCACTTCACAACTTCAATATTATGCTCACCAGCCACTCCTTGAAAACCCTTTTCAGGGACAAGCTATGGACAACGTTGTGAAGTATGAATAT
>NW_006408751.1:3286190-3289911 GCF_000296735.1 Chrysochloris asiatica
TGTTTTACATTCAACAAATCATATACTTTGTTTCAACTCAATGCAACAACAGTTGTCCTGCTCCCTCCCTGTGGTTGTGCATGTACAAATATCCTTTTTCAAACATATATATTTGTGGGATATATAAATATGTAACTCCCACTCTTCCTCCTATACCCATTCAGCCTGTGTCTCAGTCCATATATCTGCACACAGAACACTTTTTTATGAGGCTGATTCTACACATTACTGATAAACATTTGACTCTGCTCTGCAATTATTTAGCATGTTCTGTAATCATTTTTAAGATATAAAAGGGTGGCAGTTTGTTGTTGTTAGGTGTCGTCAAGTCAGTTTTGACTTACAGTGACCCTATGCACAATAGAACAAAACACTGCCTAGTCCTGGACCATCTTCATAATTATTATTATTATTATTGACCCCATTGTTGCTGCCCCTGTGTCAATCCATCTTGATGGGGGCTTACTCTTTTTTGCTGACTTTGTAAAGCATAATGTCCTTGTGAAGCCCCTGTGTATGTAGTCTAACTTCTTCCTTTGTGTTTTGTGACTTTAGTCTGCATTGTAATTACATTGTTTTCCTTTCCAAATTGAAAGCTTTGTATGGCTTCCTGGAATACCTGAGCAATTGGTTCAGGGCTGAGAAAGTTAGAGCCAGACATATTTATACTTAGGATCTATGGTTGTCAAAAGAGGAAGGAAAAATATTTTAAAAACAAGTTGTGTGTACTTAATATTTGCTCTTGGCAATAAACAATCTTACAAATTCTTTCAGTTTAACAAAGTGGGGAGTCATTTAACCTTGTAATGCATTTTGACAAGTCATCATTCAATGCTAAATTATTCAGACATTAATTACCATGAACCACTAAATGCCCCTTAGCTTGACTTAAGGAAAAAGTGCTGGAGATCAGGATAGGGAAATGTGTATTTGACTATTACTGATAAAAAAAAAAAAAAAAAAAAAAAAAAAAAAACCCTCTTTAATTAACAAACTGAAAATTGTATACTTCAGGAAAGTTTATCATTGGAACACAGAAGAGGTGTTTCCCTGGAAAAGTACAAGTAGTAAGTATGTATAATAAGACCACACATTCAGGTGCTATAAAACTTATTAGGATATATGTTACCTACATGTCTGACTCCTTGCTTGACTGGGTATAAACAAGACTATAAAAATACTTAATTATGACAGTGAGACCTCCATTGCCCTAAATCCCCTACCTCCTAAAAGTCCTCTCACAATAGATGTTTTTACCATTTTAATAAAATGTGGTAACAAAATATTCTATTTAATTTTGACGTTTTTGTCATTGTTAATTGCCATAAACTCAGTTTCAACTCACAGCAACTCTGTATAAGGTTTGGAGACTGTAAATCTTTGCCAGAGCAGACAGCTTCATCTTTCTCCCACAGAGCCAATGGCACGTTGGAACCACCAACCTTGAAGTTAGTAGTCCAGTGCTTATCCTATAACATGAAATGAAATGAAATGAATCATATTATCCTTTCTGCCTTTTCAATTATTCATATAGATAGAATTGTTTTCCTTGGTTAGAAGTATTTAAGAAGTGTTTCACAATAAGGTAACCATAAGAATGACCTACTTTGGAATTTAAAACAAGAATTAATAATGGTAAAAGCAACATTGCAAAATGCAAGTGCATTTCAAGATGCACACTGCAGAATAAGAAAAATTAACTGAATTAGTATATTATATATTGCTAGAATGTATAACAACAAAAGAATGAGCATCTTCCTTCATATTGTACATCAAGCTATATGATTCTTTTCATCTAGAGTGTCCAGTAAATTTGCACAGTTGTATAACATAGTGGTTACGAATCTGGCTGCGAACCTTCAGGCCAGCAGTTCGAAACTATCAGCCGCTCCGCAGGAGAAAGATGAGGCGTTCTGCTCCCGTAAAGATTTACAGCCTCAGAAACCCTGCACAGGGTCGCTATGGGTCGGAACCGACTTGACGGCACTTAACAACAACAACATAATTATTTTAAACTAAAAACAAAACAAAACAAAACAAAAAAGCCAGGAGGAGGCTCACTCTGAAAAAAAATATATGCAGTAATGTCTTTCCTGAGGAAGATATTTTGACCAGAAGTTTATATTTCAGCCAAAGGGTATTTTAATATATCTGCCCATTTCCCCTGCTGACATTGTAGCATGAAAGCAATTACCCAATAAACCAGCTCACTCCTGTCAATTCAATTGCCACTTATAAAGACCCTATAGACCAGAATAGAATTGTTTCCGGGTTTCCAAGGCAGTAAATCCAAGGCTGGAAGCAGACTGTCATATTTTTCTCTTGAAGAGAAGCTGTGAGTCTACAACAGCAAACCTTGTGGGTATCAGTTGAACATGTTAACCATTGTACCACCATTATTACCCAAAAGCAGCTACAGAGGATACGTAAACAAATGAGCACGTCTGTGTTAAAAAAAAAAAAAACAACTTTTATAAAGGAAGTTAGTTAGCCAGATTTTTACCAAACCCTAAACTTAAAAAAAAATACTTGAAAAAATTAAACAATCTGAGAAATTTATGAGATATATAAGTTCACACATACTGACAAAAGTTAAAATTGTTTATCTGCATTCATAATATTTGTTGCCATAATTAATAAAATTTCTTCCTTTAAGCATTTTAATTTGCTTAGTCCATAGAGCTGAGAATTATTAGTTTACTTTAATCTATTCTATTTTTAATTTTCTAGATTATTTCCTGATCTAACTGGAATCAGATGTCTTGTCATATTTGAATTATTTTATTCTAACAATTTTTGTGTAGGTTTGTTGTAAAAAGTGTTCTTCTCAGAGTATGGCATCAGTCATTGTGGTTTCCATTTAAACTCTGTGTCATGTTTTAATGTCCTTGTGTATAATCTTAGAACAATAAGAAACTGAGTGTGATGCCCAATTTAAGCAAACAACATTTCATCAAAAAAGAAATGTTTGCAAATGTTCCAAAGGCACAACTAGCACAAATGGTGGAAGGAAAGAGGTCACTGGCTTCCATTTCTTATTTGTTCTCATATGGTGAATTAAGAAATTGTCAGCCATCACATATTTTCCTAGTATTTTGAGAATCTGAGATGATTACCTAGAGCCACCAAATATTGATATCAAATAGTTGTGGAAATATTTATACAATTTAATGATCTTTTTGAACTATCCCATATTATGACCTCAAACACATTTTTAAATAACTTTTTGTGAAATATTATATATGAAGTCAAGTAATGGCTAAGTCAGGAGAAACTGAATCATGTCTCACTCCAAACTTATATTTTAATGTATTTGCCTTGGTTTTCTTAAGGGTTTTAGGCAAAACAATTGTTTATTTCATACGAAAGGAAGTGACTTTGAATTGAGTGAAATTATAAAACCAACATCTAATATTGAGATGAAGATTTTATTCTTCAAGGTTGTTAATGTTTCTTATATTATTTTCAATATAACCAACAATGATAAATGCATAACATTTTATAAGCCAAAAGGGCCTCTAAAACTTGATATAATACTTTGGACTTTAAAAATCTACTGGAGTTTCTCTTTTGTCTCCCTTTCTTCTGAGTCCTTGACAGCCATTATTAATTTTTTTTTAATTAAATGTTTTTATTTTGGATTGAGTGAAAGTTTACAGGGCACATCATCAGCTTCACATTCAACCATTCATATAGCTTGTTTCATTACATTGATTATTAT
>NW_006408751.1:3290011-3290498 GCF_000296735.1 Chrysochloris asiatica
TGTGTGTTGGTGTGATGCTGAAAGCTATGCCATCAGTATTTTAAACCCATTCAAAAGAGGGGGAGATTCTTTCCTGGTTACCAGGATCTGGAGGATAGGGTGAGGGGAGGGATGGGAAGGTGGAGCACAAGGTAAGGAATAGACAGGATATTTTGGGTGCTGGGGAGGAGGGCAATACATAAAAAGGGGGAGGAAGATAGAACAATCAGATGGGAGGAGGATTAAACAGGTTTGCATAGTCTAAGTGGGACAGAGGTAAATAATGATGTGTGCACAACCTTGGAATAACAGGGCTCTGGGATATAGGCATTGGGCATGGTTGGAATGGGCCAAAGGTGGGAAACAAAGTTAAGATGCTTGGCTGTGTTTTGAATCTTGGTTTCCTTTGCATACCACTATAAAATAAACATTTGAGGGGGAGAGAAAGGAATAGCCAAAAATATCACCATAGAAAGCTTGTAAGTCCATCTTCTGCCTATAACTGATT
>NW_006408751.1:3299106-3313255 GCF_000296735.1 Chrysochloris asiatica
AGGGAGGAGATCGGCTGGGGACCCCATACGCAAGACGATGCCAGCCCACCACCTGCTCTAAGGTGACCAAGCAGGATCACTATGCTGAGGTTCAATCAAGTTCTTAGGGGAGCCATTATTAATTTAAGGAAAATATCATCTAACATATAATGTAACATTTTCCTTAAGATTAAGATTCAAAAGAAACAATAAATAGATTATGTATGCATATAATTGCAGCATCAAACTGTACTTAAAAAAAAAAAAAACTTTTTATTGTGAATTGAGCAAAGGTTTACAGACAAAACAAATCATACATTTTGTTTCAATGACTACAATCCCCTCCATGCTACAACAGTTATCCTGTTTTCTTCCTGTAGTTCCTATTTGCATTCCTCTCACCTTTCCATCCCTTCTTAACTTGTCCTTAGGAAAAAGTTGCCCTTTTGTTTTTAAATGATTGACCATTTCATAGTGAGCATACTATATACCTATCTACTGCTTGACTGAAAATTGGGCCACAAGGGTGAGTTCATTTACAGACCCAAACAGTTGTTGAAGTTCTCCAGTCTCGGGTTCCTCCAGTCTCTTTCTGGCCAGTAAACCTGGTTTTTCTTAAAATAATTTTGAGTTTTGTTCTACATTTTTTCCACTCTAACTGGGATCCTCTAATGTTATCATTTTCAGAGAAGTTGGTAATGGTAACCAGGCACTGTCTATTTCTTCTGGTCTCAAAGTCATGGAGACTGACATTCACATGTACCATTAGAACATTGGACTAACTGATTCCAAACCTCTTCAATTCTTTTCACTCTTTTTTCTTCCACACATGGAGAGATCAATAATTGCATCTTAGACAGCTGCTCATAAGCTTTCAAAATCACAGATGGTACTCCACAAAGTTATGGTGTTGGAGGAGAATATTGAAAGTGCCATGGGCTTCCAAAAAGAACCAACAGATCTGTGTTGGAAGAATTGCAGCCTGAATGCTCCTTGGAGGTCAGGATAGCCAAACTTCATCTCTCATTCTTTGGACATACTGTCAGGAGGGACCAAACACTGGAGAAGGATATCATATTTGGTAAGGTGGAGGATCAGAGAAAGAAAGGAAGACTCCCAGTGAAATGGATTGGCAAAGTGGCAGCATCAATGGGCTCAAGCGTGGCAACAATTTCGAGGTTGACCCAGGACTGGGCAGTGTTTCGTTCTGTTGTACACAGTCATTAGTGACTCATAGCAACTAACAGCAACAACAACAACTCAACCAAGTAGGATATAGAATTTTTTTGGGGGGGGCTATATTATACCAATTGACTATGGTGTCCCCTGAGGCTATGGTCCTGAGACACCAGGTGCAGAGACTCATTGTCTTAAGATGTTTACTGACATCTAAGAAGTTTCATACTTTGACTGATGTATGTTCAATAGCACTTAACAACAACAAGCGACAATGCTCTACCACAATCATGGTTGGGTTTTTGGGAAAGGTAAATACTCTTGAAAGAATATCTTCTTTTAAACTCACATATTTGTCTACCATCTAGTCAGATAAATACTTTCCTTCCTCTTCCATCCCAGGTAACCATCAAAGAATGTTTCTTTTAGTATGAAAAACTTTTATTATGCTTTTATAATAATGATCATTTACAATATTTGTATCTTGTGATTGACTAATTTCACACAGCATTATGTCCACCAGGTTCATCTATGTTATGATGCATTTCACAGATTCATAGTTATTCTTTAACATTAACAGAGTTCTAGCACCATCCCCTGAGCCTGCTTGGCCCGGTATTCTGTGTTACTGGTGACGGAGCTCCTCAATGCACGTCTACCCAATCTGCTATCTTGATTGTATCCAACAACATAGGACCCTGTAATTAACAAATAGAAAGAACTTTGCTCCTTCTTTGACAATTTAGATGCCTTTAATTTCCCTTTCTTACTTTATAGCTTTGACTAAGACTTCTATCACAATATTTAATAGGAGTGGTGATAAAGGACATCCTTCTCTGGTGCCTGTTCATTAAGGTTATGCTTTCAGTTTCTCTCCATTGAGAGATGTTGGATGTTTGTTTTGTATATGTGCTCTTAATTATGTTGAGAAGTTTCTCTTCAGTTCCTAAGTTGTTGAATATTTTTATCAGGAATGGATGTTCGATTTTGTCAAATGCCTTTTCTGCATTAATTGAAAATTTCATGTGGCTCTTTTCCTTTTTTCAAATTTATATAATGGATCACATTGATTGTTTTTCTAATATTGAACCATCCTTGTATCCCTGGTATGAATTCTGCTTGGTCATAGTGTATTATATTTTGATATATTGTTGAATTCTATTGCCAAATATTTTGTTGAGAATTTTTACATCTGTGTTTATAGGGGATATTGGTCTATTATTTTCTTTTTTAGTGATGTCCTTGCCTGATTTTGGTATGAGTCTTATGCTTACTTCATAAAATGTATTAGGAATTTTCCATCCTTTTCTATATTCTGAAATAGTTTGAGTAGAATTGGTGTCAGCTCTTTTCTGAATGTTTGGTAAAATTTACAAGTGAACCTATCTGGGCCAGGAATTCTTTTGATTTCGAGTTTTTTGATGACATGATCAATTTCATGTTTTATTATAGGTCTGTTCAAGTTTTTTACTTCACTCTGTGTAAGATTAGGTAGGATATGTTTTTCTAAAAATGTATCCATTTTCTCTAACTTTTCTAATTTGTTAGAGTACAACTCTTCATAGTATTTTGTTATTATCCTTTTTATTTCCATTGGTTCTGTTTTGATGTCACCCATGTGGTTTCTTATGTGTGTTATTTGTGTCTTCTCTTTCTTTTTTCTTTTGTTAGATTTGTCAATTTTATTAATTTTTCTTAGAACCACCTTCTTGTCGTGTTGATTTTTTCTATAGTTTTTTCTGTTTTCTATCTCATTTATATCTGCTCTAATGTTTATTATTGCTTTACTTTTGGTGTCTGTAGGTTTACTTTGCTGGTCTTTTTCTAATTGTTGGAGATGTTGTTAAAGTGTTGATTTTGGTTCTTTCTTCTTTCTGGATGTGTTCATTTATTGCAGTAAATTATCCTCTTATTACTGCTTTTGCTGTGTCCCAAAGTTTTAGGTATGTTGTGTTTTCATTCTTATTTGTTTCTAGGAACTTTGTGAATTCATGTTTTATTTGTTCTACTACCCAGTAGTTTTAAGCAATGTATTCACTTTCCCTATATCTGACTTTATTTCCTTGATCTTTCTATTGTTGATTTCTAATTTTATAACACTGTGATATGAGAAGATGCTTTGTAGTATGTTGATGTTTTTAAATTTATTGACACTTGCTATGTGGCCTACACACGATCTATACCAGAGACTCTTCCATGTGCACTGTAAAAGACTGTGTATTTTGTGGTTGTTGGGTTGAGTGCTCTGTACAAATCTATGATGTCAAGTTGGTTGATTATATTGTTAACTTCCTCTGTGTCTTTGTTGAGTTTCTTTCTGGTTATTCTGACAGTTGCAATTAATCATAATAACAATTACTCACTATTGAATCTTATCCCCATCTCTTTTCACCAGACCCATATAGACAAGATGAAAACTATACAGTGGGGACTCTACCTTCCCCCACACACTCTTAAACTAAATTCCCTCTTGAGAACTTGTAAGCCAGTCGCTTTGTGCCTTTATTGCCCCCTCATTTTAGATAGCCAGTGTCTAAGTTGCCTGTTCCTATCTACCCTGTATACAGAGGAAAGAACATTGATGCTTGTGAAGACTCCTTTCCTTTCTGTTGGTATTTAGAGTTCCTACCTCCATGAGCATAGACCAAGTTCATCAAATTGTAGCAATTTACTCTCATTTCCTTTATGGAAAAAAAAAATTTTTTTTATTGTCTTCTAGTCAAGTTCTGATTATCAATCTATCTAGGCTAGGTCAAACGGGTGCTATCTGCAAGTTTGGGTTTCTTGTATGTCTACCTTCACTTCGTATTAACTAGATGCTTCACTTCCAGCTCTAGCATTTTGTAGCTATGTCTCTGTCCATGGGCTTCAGGCCTCCCCGGGTCTCACCACACTTTGGACCAACCAGCCCTACCTCTTCTCTCTCTCATCTATAGGTCAACAGGAGTCTATGGAACGTGGTTGAACTCAGCCCGTTTCATTGCTGCCTTTCCCTATCTTCCACTCACCAGTAAACCAATGTGGTCAACAGAAAACTTACATGACTATTCATGTGTTCCCTTTGAGTTTCAGTCTTAGAGGGAGGTTTGTCTTGAAGGGACTTGATTGCTTGCCTTGATGGCTTTCTGGAGAACAACTTGCTTATTCTTGTAGTAGTCAATCATACTGCCATTTTTGTTTTGGGTTTTTCCTTATGATCTTTCTTTGCAGATGTATCTTCTGTCATTCTAGCTATTCCAGACTGGTCTGTTTGTCCTTTCTAGTGGGAATGTTCCACCTCAGAAGGTTCTGGATGGGCTCAGGATTTCATCTAAGGTCCTATACACTGCAAAACTTCTGCAAGAAGCTTATTTCCTTAGGCAAGTTGTAGAATCCCTTTTAGGTATTCCAATGTGTTATAGCCTGAAGTTGGGCTTACAAGCTTTCTGTAAGCCCATGTTTCCCAACATTCCTTTCTATCCCACTCAAGTGTCTATTTTACAATAGTAGGCAAGGGAAATAGAAGACAGTCAAGCATCTTAGTATTATTTCCCCTCTTCAGACTATGCCTCAGTCCCTGTATCACTGAGCCCTGTTGCTTCAAGTTTGAGCATGCATCACTATTTACCTCTGTCCCATTTAGCCCATGTAAACCTGACTCAGTGTTCCTCTATCTACCATGTTCTTCCACCCTCTTCTCCTTCTTGTGTATTGTCCTCCCCAACACCCAAATTATTATATGCTTGCCCCTACCCTGTGCTCTGGAGTCCTGGTGTGTCACTGTGGGTTAATGTGCCAGACTGCAAAGCCATTTGAACTGCAAAGTCGGTGGTTCAAGCTTACCATCTGCTCCTAGGAAACCCTATACTGGGTCGTTATGGGTTGGAATCAACTTGACAGCACTTAACAACAACAGCAACCCTGTGCTCTATCCTTGCCTCCCTCTCCCTCTCCTAAATCTCCCACCCCTATCTTTTCTTAAGCTTTACAATAATGGTCTTATGCAATATTTGTCCTTTTGTGACTGACTAATTTCACTCAGCATACTGTCCTCAAGGTTCATCCATGTGATGTGGTGGCTTGCAGCTTCCTTGTTATTCTTCAAGGTAGCATAATATTCTATTGTGTGGATGTGCCAGAGTTTGTTAATCCATTCTTCTATTGATGGGCACTTAGGCTGTCTCCATTTTTTTTTTTTTTGCTATTGTGAATAGTGCTGCTATGAACATAGATGTGCATATGTCTACTTGTGTTATGGCTCGTATTTCTTTTAGCTATATAGCAAGTAGAGGAATTGCTGGATTATAAGGCATTTCTATTTAGAAATTTCTGAGGAAGCGCCATACTCTTTTCCAGAGTGGTTGGACCATTTTGCAGTCCCACCAGCAATGTAGGAGAGTCCCAGTCTCTCCACATCCTTGCCAGCATTTATACTCCCCTGCAGTTTTGAGCTTCACTGTTATTGCTAGTGTGAGATGATACTCATTTTTGTTTTGATTTGCAACTCTGTAATGGAGTCCTGTGTAGCACTGTGGGTTAATGCGCCAGACTGCAAAGTTGTTTGAATTGCAAGGTTGGCAGTTCACGCTCACCAGCTGGTCCTCAGAAACCCTATCCAGGGTCATTATGGGTTGGAATCAACTCGACGGCACTTAACAACAACAAAAACAATGGCTAATGACCATGAGCATTTCTTCATATGTTTGTTGGCTTCCTGAATCTCTTCCTTGATGAAGTGTCTGTTCATGTCTTGTGCCCATTTTTTAATTGGCTTACTTGTCTTTTTCTTGTAGAGGTGTTATAGTTTCCTATAGATTTAAAAAATTAGTCCCTTGTATTATATGTCATTGCAAAATATTTTCTTCCCATTCTGTGGGCTCCCTTTATACCCTTTTGGTGAAATCCTTCAATGCACATAAGTTTATAGTTTTTAGAATTTCCCAATCATCTACTTTGTCTTCTTTTGTTTGTGTAATTTTCCCAATGTTTCATAGGCTGTGTGTTCCCTGGATTAGGACCCTTAAATTTGTCCCTATTTTTTCATTGATGACCTTTAAAATTCTGGAATTCACATTTAGGTCTTTAATCCATGCTGACTTGCTTTCTGTATATGGCATGAGATAAAGGTCTTGTTTCAATCTTTTGAATATTGATTTCCAGTTCTATCAGAACCATCTATTGAAGGGACTATGTCATCCCCACTGAAGGTACTTTGGCCCTTTGTCAAAGATCAATTGGCTGTAGGTGGATGGGTTAATTTCTGGATTCTCAATTCTGTTTCATTGATCTATGTATCTTTCATTGTACCCGTACCAGGCTATTTTAACCACTGTAGACTGTAGTATCTTTTGAAATCAGGGAGTGAGAGGCTTCCAACTTTTTTCATCTTCTTAAGCAGTGCTTTGCTTAACCTGGGTCTCTTTCCTTTCCATATAGTTTGATTTTTTTCCACATCTCTAAAGAATGTCATTGGAATCTAGATTGGGATGGCATTATATGTGTAAATTGCTTTGGGCAGTGTTGACATTTTCACAATGTTGAGTCTTCCTATCTAGGAGCATGGTATATTCTTCCATTTTTGTAAGTCTCTGTTGATTTCTTGTATGAGTGTTTTGTAGTTTTCTTTGTATATAGGTCTTTTGTTCCTCTGGTTTTATTTATTCCTAAATATTTCATCCTTTGGGCGGCTATTGTAATTGATATTGCTTTCCCTAAAATCCTTTTCAGCACTGTCATTATAGAGGAATCAAACTGATTTTTGTAGATTGATCTTGTATCCTACCACTTTGCTGAATCTTCCAATGAGTTCCAGTAATTTTTTTGCTGAGTCTTTAGGTTTTATATGTATAGGATCATATCATCTTCAAATAGAGAGAGTTTTACTTTCTCTTTGCCAATTTGTTGTTGTTGTTGTTAGGTACCATCGAGTAGGTACCAACTCATAGCAACCTTATGCACAGCAGAAGGAATCACTGCCCGATCATGGGCTAACCTCATTACTGTTGCCACACTTCAGTCCATCAGTGCTGTCACTCTCCCAGTGTGTAACGCTGGGGATCTTCCTCTTTTTCTGTGATCCTCCACCTTACCAAACATGTTATCCTTCTCCAGTGA
Organism: Chrysochloris asiatica; assembly: GCF_000296735.1. Lineage (NCBI taxonomy): Eukaryota > Metazoa > Chordata > Mammalia > Afrosoricida > Chrysochloridae > Chrysochloris > Chrysochloris asiatica. The sequence goes on from NW_006408751.1 coordinate 3,306,355, forward strand.
CTGGTCCCTCCTTACAATATGTCCGAAGTATGCTTTTACTATCCTGGCCTCCAAGGAGCACCGTGGCTGCATTTCTTCCAGCACAGATCTGTTTGTTCTTTTGGCAGCCCATGGCACTTTCAATATTCTCCTCCATCTCCGTAACTCAAATGCATCAATTCTTCTCTGGTCTTCCTTATTTACCACTGTCCAGCTTTTGAATGTGTATGAGGTTATTGAAAACACTATGGCTTGGGTCATGCACACTTTAGTCTTTAACATGACATCTTTGCTCTTCAACAATTTGAAAAGGTCTTATGCAGCAAATTTGCCTAATGTAATATGTCATTTGATTTCTTGACTGCTGTTCCCATGAATGTTGATAGTTGATCCAAGAAGAATGAAGTCCTTGACAATTTCAATGCTTTTTCCATTGATAATAGTGTTGTTTATTGGTCCAGTGGTGAGGATTTTTGTTTTCTTTACATTGAGATGCAATCCATACTGAAGGCTGTGCTGTTTAACCTTCATCAGTAATTATTTTAAGTCTTCTTCACTTTCAGCAAGCAAGGTTCTATCATCTGCATAGTACAGGTTGTTAATGAGTCTTCCTCCAATTCTGATGCCACATTTTGCCAGTTTGAGTGCCTTAATTTCTCTATCTTGCCTTATAACTTTGGCTAAGACTTCCAAAACATTGAAGCCAGGTCAAGTAGGTACTATCTGCAAGTATGGGTGTTCTTGTGCATCTCCCATCACTTCTTATCAGCTGGAGGCTTCACTCTCCACTCTATTCCTCTTTGGTCATGTCGCTGTCTCTGGGCACAGAAGTCCTCGGGTCTTGCCAGGCTGCTACTTCATTGCTGTTTTTCCCCCACTTCCCCTTATCAGTGACCAGCCTGGTCATCAGCCAGACCACATGCTTGCTTGTGTATTCCCCTTGAGTCTTAGTCTTGGAAGGGGGTTTGCTCTGAGGGGACCCAACCACTTACCTTTATGGCTCCCAAGCAAACAGCTTGCTTGTTCTTGTAGTAGTCAATCAGACTGCCATTATTTTTACCCCTGGCAGTCTTTCTATCATGAACTGGTCTACTTGTCCTTTCAAGTGGAAATTTCCCACCTCAGAAGATTCTGGATTCCATCTACGGTCTTATGCAATGCAAAGGCCCTACAGGAAACCTCTATCACTGGGCAAGTTCTAGCCCCCTGTAAGGTATTCCTATCAGTTATAGGTTGTAAATGGACTTACCAGCTTTTTATGCAAGGGAAACCAAGATTCAAAAAGTAGCCAAGCATCTTAACATTATTTTCCCCTTTTTACCCATTCAAACCGTGCCTCAAATCCTGTATCCCAGAGCCTTGTTGTTCCAAGGTTGTGCATATATCATTATTTACCTCTGTCCCACTTAGCTCATGTAAACCTGCCTAACTGTTCTCCCATCTACCTTGTTCTTCCAGGCCCCTCCTCCTTCTTGTTTGTTGCCACCTCTCCCAGCACCTAAGCTATCCTGTGTCTATTCCCTACCCTGTACTCCATCTTCTCTTCCCCAAATTATCTTTTAATTCCCTTTTTTTTCATCAATGTTATGAAGCTCCCTCATATATAATTTAGAGAGAATAGTTCAGGTTCATGTATTACTAAGATTTAATGCATTGTTGTTATAGCTGTTGTCAAGTGTCATTGAGTTAATTCTGACTCATAGTGACCTTGTGTAGAGTTTCTAAGGAGCTGTTGAGGGGTTTGAACCACTCACCATAAGGTTCAAACTGACCTTATTAACCAGTGCATTATCCTGCAGCACCACAATGCATAGGAGAACTTTAATAGTCTTTTATAATCAATTCATTTTTTAAACTATCATCCCAGTTTGGGGAAACTCAATAATTTTATTCAAATACAGTTTGGAAATATTATTACACTTTTTAATAATAATATGATAAACTGGATTATAATACATTCTAGAAATTAATTAATCTTAAGAACAAATATTGGATCATTTCCCAGTTCTGAGTTTTCTCATTAATGGTTTTCACTGAATCACTCAGGGAAGACTAATCTGCGATGAACAACTCCAACATTTTAGTGTCTGACAATGAAAAATCCCATCATTTGCTACATAGCAATAATCAGTTGGCATGAAGTTGTGATACATATTTTCTCACTTCAAGTCCTGGACAGATAGAGCAGTCTTGCAACTTGCTTGTTGACATGGTCAAAATAAAGTACATTTTGGAGGCTTTCAGATCAGTAATTAAACACTTTGACCTAGAAATAATGCTTGTCATCTTTGGTCAAAACTCAAAGACAACACCATTCTTAGATTTCATAAATACACATGCTAATATTCAATGTTTTCTTTCAGTATGATGTTCTTAATGTCAACATACAACCTTACTGTCTTCTGTCATTAGTGTCTAATGCATCAACTCTGTTCTTCAGAGTTCTAAATTCTGGTAAGATATGTTCAAAATCACATTGTGGATCTCATGTACTTGTTCTAATTTTCTTCAGCTTTAGCCTGGACTTGCATCTTAGGAATTGATCTATTGCACAATCTGCCACTGGCCTGCTTTTGGCTCATGATATGGAGCATTTTCACTGTCTCTTCTCACAGATGTAGTCAAGTTGATTTCTCTGTATTCCATTTGGTAAGATCCATGTGTATTGTCATCCTTTATGTTGTTTAAAAAAGATGTTTGCCATGAATAAGTCATTGATCTATTTATCATTCAGTCTCCAGCATAATTTTTATCACCAAACCATATTTTCTAACAACTGATTCTTTTTCTTTGTTTTCAAACTTTGCCTTCTAATCACCAGTATGAATTAGAGTTAAGTTCAAAGCCAGCAAGAACAGTGAAGTTACCTGACCCTAATCCTGTTCCTGTGATTTGATTTTTTCTAAGTGGTGGAACTTGGTCTGAGATGGAGGTGGCAGTAACCTTTTCTCCTCTGGTTGCAGTGCTTCAGGTATAAACAAAGAAAAAAATGAAACTGCTTCCTTTAAGCCATAGCATCAGTTTAATTTCAGAGAGAGAAAAATTTTCTATCTTTTGGTTTTAAGCCTATCAGCTCATAGCAGCTCAATTGTTTCATAAAATTAACAAAGAACTAAAACCAAAAGCATTTTAAACCATTTTGAACAATGTACTAGTGCTTGGATACATATTTTATACACATAGGAACATACAAGTACATATGCCCAGAACCCTATCCCTTATACACACTCTGGCTTTCCCTCTAGGTTCAAAATACTCCCCTTCCCCTGCAATTTTTCAAAGAGAAAACTTAACTTATAATAAAATAAAAACATGCTAAATGTTTGGCTTTTTTTTAAGTTTAGAAGTTTTAACCTTGGTGGTGTAAAGGATTAATGTATTTGGCTGTTAACTTAAAGGCTGGAGGTTAAGGTTCACTCAGAGTCAACTTACATTAAAGTCCTAGTGATTTACTTATGAAAAAAATCAGCCACTGAAAATTCTATGAGTAAACTTAAAACCATACAATTCCTGGAAACAACATAGGAAGAAAACTATAGTACCAAATAGTTTGTAGAAATAAAATAACAAGTATTACACTAAGTGCATGGATAGAAGAAAACAAAATAAATAAGTGGAACCTCATACAAATTAAAGATGTATGTACATTAAAGAATTTTATTAAAAGAATAAACAGAAAACCTAAACACTGAGGAAATTTCTCAGAAATGATTTATCCAATTAGATTCTATTCTCTAACATACATATTGTTGTTGTTAAATACCATTGAGTTGGTTCAGACTCATAGCTACTCTGTATAGGGTTTCAAGGAGCAGTTGATGAGCTTGAACTTCTAACCTTGTGATTCAAACCAACCTTGTGGTGCAGTGCGTTAGCCCACAGTGCCATACCGGGACTCCAACATATATAGAAAATTTAACAACAAAAACCAGACAGCCCAATAACAATGAGTGAAATATATGAACCGAACTTCCACCAAAAAGGGCATCCAAGCTATAATAAACATATGAAAAGATGTTCACAATCATCAGCCATTACAAACCACCACTGAAGCAATCTTACAGGACATTTCTCCAGGGATTTTCAAGGGTGTAAATCTTAACGGAAGTAAACTTCAAAATCCTTCTCCTTTGAGTGTCTAATGGGTTCAAACCACTGGCATTTGGTTAGCAGATGAGCTATTTAAACACTGTGGTACCAGGGCTTTTTCTTAGACATTGTTGTTGTTAAGTGACATGCAGTTGATTCTGACTGATAACAATTTGTATAGGATTTCCAGAGAACAGATGGTGGGTTGAATCATCAACTGTGTGGTTAGCAGCCCAGTGTTTATCCTTTAGCACTACAATAGGACTCCATTGTTGTTGTTGTTGTTAGCAGCAACCAAGTCAGTACCATCTCATACCGACCGTATGCATAGCAGAATGAAATACTATCTTGCCCTGGGCTAACCTCACAGTTGCTGCCATGCTTGAGCCCATTGATGATGGCACTTTGCCAATTTGTCTTGCAAGGTGTCTTCCTCCTTTTCTCTGACACTCTACCTTACCAAACATGATATCCTACTCCAGTGACTAGCCCCACCTTGCCAATATGTCCGAAGTCTGAGAGACAAAGACTGGTCATCCTGGCATACATGGAGCACTCTGGCTGCACTTCTTCCAACACAGATCTCTTTGTTCTTTTGGCAGCCCATGGTACTTTCAATATTCTCCTCCAATATCATAACTCAAATGCATCAATTCTTCTACTACATTCCTTATTCAGTGTCCAACTTCCTCATGCATATGAGGTTATTGAAATTGTAAGGTTTTGTGGGAGAAAGAACAAAGGGGAATGGGATGAAATATTTCAGTGGAGCGGAGAGTGGCAGCTTCTGGAGTTGCTGGAGCCCAAGACAGACTGGTTACAAAGGATGGCTGACACTGGGCCTTCACCTACTGGAATCCACCTTACCAGATGCCCAAGGTCACATGCATATGAAGGAGTTTAATCCAAGGGAGATGAAAAGATTGAACTTGAATGTTTTAAAAGGTTTGTATGTTTCACTGCCTTATGGATGTTGATGTTGCCTTCCTATTATTGTAAAATGCACATAATGTGTGATAGGAATTTTGGAAATTATGATTACAGAGAGCTTGTAAACCAGCCTTCAGCCTATAACTGATTGAATTTGTTAAAATGGGAGATTTTGCCAAGAAAAATAGGCTTCTTGCTTTAAGTGTTTGTAGATTATGGGGCCTTAGGCAGAATCATGTGCCCCACCCAGAAACTTCACAGTTGGTATATTTGCATTTGAAAAGACATGCAGACCAACCAGAACTGCTGGGAGAACAAGAGATTCAAGTAAGGAAAAAAAGTTGTTTGGTATTTTTAGTTTCTGCGGCTTCAAGGCAAGGGAAGTAGGTCCATCTGAGACAACCCTTTTTTAGGACTGAAACTTAAATGAAACCCACAAGCCATATGCTAGCTGTTGAACACCTGAATCTACATGTGAGTGGAATTTAGGGAATTTTGTGAACTCCTGAGCCCACAGGCACTGACCTAGCACAAGAGGACTAGGGTTGAGGGTGAAGAAGATGGAAGTGTGTTTAAACTCCTAAACTTGTAAAAGGTACCCATTTGACCTAGCTTGTAGCTAGGTCATTTGATAACTCAGGTTGAGCTGATTAGAACCTGACAACATGACACTAAAGATGTTTGAGACTGTGAGCACGTGTCAATTGCTACATTTTGTTGGACTGGACTTTTGCTTATGGATACAGTTGCTCAAAAATCCAATCAACATGGAAGATTCTTGGTATCAAGGAACTTGATTGTGTCCTCAGTGTACTGAATTGATTATTGGTGTTGTTAAGTGCTATCGAGTTGGTTCTGACTTATAGTGACCCTGTATAGGGTTTCCAAGGAGTGCTGGTGAGTTTGAACTGCAAATCATGTGGCTCAAATTGATTTTGAGGTAGTGTTTATTCTATGGTGCCACTACAAGCTTACATGGGTGTGCTTAGCTTTAGAATGAGGGGTCACTAGTCCCCAGTAACTAGTTTTCCTATTTTTCAGATGGGTCTGGTGAAAGGGGGTGGGAAATGATGCTGATAGGATTTTATTATTTTAATTGTGAATAATTGTTAATAGGATTAATTTCAGAAGATGTGTAACCAAAAAGAGGGAGGTAAACAATGCCAGGACAATCATTAAGGAGAGCATGAATGGAGCTTGGGATCCCTGCCTGGAAAAGCAGCTACAGCATAGTGGCAGAGACATTGGCATGGGAAGATAGAGCAATTACAGATCCTAGGCACATGGACTGAGTAAGACTGTGAGCAGGAGGCTGGTTTGCATAATATGTTCTTTAGACATTTTAATTAATATGTATTTTTTGTTTGCTTTGCATGTGTGCATCAAATGCTTTTGCTTTGTTGTTTTGTGACATTTAAGATGAAAATGGAGTCATTGCATTTTCAGTTGTACATGTTTTAGTTATATAATGTTAGGCACAAGGATAACCTTACATTTTTCTTTGTTTAGAGACTATACATCTGGTTTATAGGTGTCAAGTTGACAAAATGGCCTGCTCCCAATATAATGAACACATGGGAGGGACTCTCTCTCTCTTCGCTTGGGGACCTGGAACTCTACAATGGTAAGATAATAAACTTCTCTCTCTCTCTCTCTCTCTCTCTCTCTCTCTCTCTCTCTCTCTCTCTGTCTCTCTCTCTCTCTCATTATGTTTCTCTAGAAAACCCAGCCTAAAACAGATGGGTATAGGCAAATTATACCTATATAGGTATACAGGTAGGTATAGGTATATACCAGGTGATAACAGATAGAAACATTTATAGGTAAAAATGCATGGGCATATGCATATGTATTAATTTAAGGCACAAATGCAGATACTTCTCAGATATAGCCAAACACCATA
>NW_006408751.1:3314438-3335637 GCF_000296735.1 Chrysochloris asiatica
CTACCCAGAGAAACAGAGATGCCTGAGATAGAGATAGAGATGATGACGTGGAGTGATAAAGCAACTGGGGACTTTGGACCCAGAGAGGGAAAGGGACTGTGGGCCGAAAACTGGGGGGAGGAGGGGGAAGTGTAGGGGGTGGGTTTCTGGGATATAGCCTTTCGGTGGTTGATGATGCATGGAGGGGATTGGAACCATGCAATGAGATGATATATGATGGGATGAATGTAAAACTAAAGTTCTCCCATGTAAACTATCATATAATTCACAATAAAACATTAAAAAAAAAAAACTTGTGAGTGGCTACCTAGGACACAACTGAAGGTCTCTACACTCCAGGGGCAAATATTAAGGAGGTTATCAAAACTGTGGAAGAAAAACAAGTCTACATGAAGCAAAATTCTATCCTGATAGCAGAAAAATTAGATGATGCCCCTCAAATGATGCCAGGCTATACCAAAGACTGTTCTGATGGGTCACAATAATTTGTTCTAGGTGGAATGGGAGAAAAATGTGGAACAGAACTCAAATTTTTACTTAAAAACAAACAAACAAAAAACCTAGACAAATGAATAGTCAAGAACAGAGAACTCCCAGAAACTAGCTCTTAGAGACGGTCTTTAAAGCTAGAACTGAATCACTCCTTTAAGACAATCTTTTAGCAAAACAGCAGAGTGCGACAAAAAATGAAGCATATTATCTGAAAAATCAATCCCCTACTTAACAACTATCAGCATGAGACCAAAATACCAACAATTACTCAAAAATAATGAGAAGAAAGTAAAGGTGAAATGAAACTATAATATACAAATGAAAACAAATTGAACACCATTGAAGAGAATTTTGACATATTGTAATAAATGTAACTAATGTTATAGAATAATTTGTGTGGGAATTGTCAAATGGGAACCTAACATCTGTGCAGACTTTCATCAAAAACTCAGTAAAATATTATTAAGGTAAACAAACAAATATAATACCAATCAAGGGCCAGGGGAGAAAAGAAGATCCTATGGAGCATAATTTTGTAATGATAACCACGGTATTGTCAGGAAACAGAATTAACTACATGTTATGCTTGAGGCCATTGCTGCTGTCACCGTGCCAATCAGTCTCACTGGGGGTCTTCCTCTTTTTCTCGGACCCTCCACTTTTGCAAGTATGATGTCGTCCAGGGACTGGTCCCTTCTGATAATATATCCAAAGTATGAGAGACAATGTCTCACTATCCTGGCTTCTAAGAAGCATTCTGACTGTACTTCATCCAACACAGATTTGTTTGTTCTTCTGGTGATCCATGGTAATTTTCTCCAACAAATTGAGTATGTATGGTGAAAGAATACAGTCATGGATAAAATACTTTAGTTCTTAAATTTGGGTGCTCAGTAACATCCCTGAGTTTGATTGAAACCTCTATGGCATTTGAGAAAATTTCCCATACTAACCCCATGAGCTTGAACTGGAACTGTATGCAGGCAGAACCTACTGTTACTTAAGAGACATTGGAGTCTCACTGTTCAAGTTCAAATCCTTCCTTTATTATTTACTTCCTTTGTCACCGTGATAAATTTAATTAACCACTCTTTGTCTTGGTTTTGTTATTTGTAAATATAGAGACGATAGTTCCTGTCTCAAAAGTTCACGGTAAATATGATCTGTAAAGTGGTTAGATGATTCACTGACACATATTAGGTATTCAGCACATATTGTTGCTGTTAGCTGTCATCAAGTAGGCCTCAGAGTCATGGTGACTGCATGTATAATGGAAGAAAATACTTATACGTCCTGCACCTTCCCCATGATTGGCCATAGATTAGTCCATTGTGACACAAAAGTTCCATAGGGTCTTCACTGAGTAACTTTCAGAAGTAGATTGCAGGTCTTTTTTCCTAGTCTGTCTTATATGGAAACTACTGATACCTAGTCAGCATCATAGTAACATTCATCATAGGAAGGCTTCACTGATAGATGAGTGGAGGCTGTGTCTGCGGTGCATGGTCTGGGAATCTAACCTGGATCCCCTGCATGGAAAATGAGAATTCTACCACTGAACCACCATGTCCCCCCAATCACATATTAACTTTTATTAATTTGCAAGTATGGAATGGAACATAGAGAAGGGAAAGTGAATAATATTTTCTCTTTGGTTTGTGATATGCTTTCTTATCATGTTCTTCTTTCTTCATGTGCCTGTAGCCAATGCCTTAAGAAAATGGTCTAGTCCAGATTATCTGTAGAATCTTAAGTCATTAGAGCTGGAAAAAAAGACCTATTTTTCATTTATTAAATATAGAATTATTTATTTCTAAATTCTCTGTTCTACATTCACAAATGCTTTATAATACTTCTAGAGACTCATCCACTCTTCACTTATTTACATGAAGAGATGCATTCATTTCAAACATTCATTTGCTGTCTCTGGTAAGTAATGAAGTGCTTAATAAATCCTCCTTCAGAGGGTACTACTTAATGTAACTTGCTATTAAGAAAATCTAGATTTTACTCTATATTTTAAAGTTATCACTAAGGTATTTTCCTAGATATTACAAAAGATTTTCCCCAGTCGCTTAATGCATCATTTAAAACACTGTAACAATAAAGCTTTGACAAAGAAATTTGTTCAAAAAAATTTTTTCTGCTCTGCCAAAACAAAAATAATATCCAATTTTCTATCTTCCATATGTTCACATGCTCAATTACATCTAAAGTTTCTCTCTATAGAGAAACAGACAAAAAAAAAATTAAGATTAAGGAAGATAATATTACAAAAGTAAAAAAGAAAGTAAACATAGGTTTGTTGATCAAATCCCAGTAGACATCAGCAGATATGGTAGAATTCCCTTGAATTCTATAGAATGAAATATTTAAACTCATAAAATATTATACCACTTTAGTCAAGATACAATAAATGAAAGACATGTGTCACTTCAATGAAATAGAACAGAATAAAAGTACATAAATCAAGCACTTTCCAGTAGGATCTCATTCTGGAATTCTGACGAAATCTAGAATTATGTGTTATTTTTAATGATAATTCTGTAGCATTTCAGGCAGGATGATATTAGCTTCTTTAATTTTCAGAGGCTACAACATATCCAGTCAAATTTAACTCATAGTGACCCTGTATATGGCTTCCAAGGAGACATGGGTGGATATGAACTGCAAACCTTGTGGTCACCAATCCAGTGCTTATCCGACAGCACCAAACTAAATACTGGGGGGTGGGAAATCCATTTTCAGTCAAGACTTTGGCAATACTTTTTAAGAACTGCACATTGAATTTACTGAAGTTTTCATTCAATGGTCGTTGGAAAAGCCTTTTGGTTATTTAGCTTTGGCAAAAGTATCTACAGAATATGGTTAGTTTCAGTTATGTGGAATAGAAAAAGAAGATAATTCTAGATAATGCAGATCACATGAACTTCAAGTTACAGATCAAATAAAAATTTTACATTTTAGTTCAATTTTTTTTTTTTTTTTTTTTAAATGTTTTTATGAATTCTGTGATCATTTATATGGGAGAACATTAGGTTTACATTCATCCTAATTTTTTTTTTTTTTTTTGGCAAAACAAGTCCTCTTTTTCTTAAATGGGAAACTATAGACACATACCTTATTGAGAAAGTAATTAAAGCTGCTGGTTGGAAATCATAACGTTTATAGAAATAATATATGATGCTATAAATGTAAATTAACTAAAAGTACACAGATAAAAATTTCCTTAAAATATGAAATGTGTACTGGGTTTTTCTTAGTCAGGCAGGGTAGAACATTAATGTAAGATGATTGGAACATTAAAAATATGGCCAGGTTTACTGATTCTTTAGACATGTACTGAAAGAATGACATTTTATTTCAAGGAAGAATTGTTATGGTCTAAGAGTATACCCACCTGTTTCTCTTTATGCATCCTCTAATTGTAAATTCAAAAATTATGCAAGAATAACCAGAGCTTAAGAAGTGCTTATTACAACTAAAACAGAAATAAATAAATAAATAAATAAACAGAAAAACTGCCTCCAAGTAATCGATGCTAAGCATGTGACTCTCTACCTATGATCCATTAAATAAAAAAAAAAATTGTTTCCATGGTTCGTAAAATTACCAGCTAATAGCATGCAATTACCCTTTCAAGTTTTTCTTATTTTCACCAGTTACTTCAATGCAGTATAAATTGGTTAGTGTTGATAAAGCAATCTTAAAAGTCATTTGTATTTAAATTTTAATCTTCATTTTTATTTTTTATTTTTAGCTAAGAGCTGAACAGATTTGATACACTAAACACTAAAGACTGAAGACCAGAAGATTTGTGGGATGACATCAAGAACATCATACAAGAAGAAAGCAAAAGTCATTAAGAAGACAAGAAAGAATGAAAAGGTCAAAATGGATGTCAGAAGAGACACTGAAACTTGCTCTCCAGCATAATGATGCTAAAGCAAATGGAGGAAATGAGGAGGTACAAGACTGGACCAATAAACAACATTCTTATCAATGGATAAAAGATTGAAGTTGTCAAGGACTTAGTTCTTCTTGGATAAACTATCAACACTCATGAACGCAGCAGTCAAGAACTCAAACGATGTATTGCATTAGGCAAATCTACTACACAAGACCTTTTTAAAGTGTTGAAGAGCAAAGATGTCAGCTTGAAGACTAAGATGCACCTGATCCAAGCCATGATATATTTAATAACCTCATATGCATGTGAAAGCTGGACAGTGAATATGAAAGACCACAGAAGAGTTTATGCCTTTGAGTTACGATGTTGGAGGAGAATATTGAAAGTGCCGTGGGCTGTCAAAAGAACCAACAGATCTATGTTGGAAGAAGTGCAGCCAGAGTGCTCCTTTAAGGCCAAGATGGACAAACGTCGTCTCTCATACTTCAGACATATTGTTAGAAGGGACCAGTCACTGGAGAAGCATATCATGTTTGGTAAGGTGGAGGATCAGAGAAAAAAGAGGAAGACTCTCAGTGAGATGGATTGGCAGAGTGGCAGCATCAATTGGCTCAAGTGTGGTAACAATAGTGAGGTTGGCTCAGGATCTGGCAGTGTTTCATTCTGTTGTGCACAGGGTCGCTATGAGTTGGCACCGAGTCGATGGCACCTAACTACAACAGCAACAACAAGAGATGAAGTTACAGAAATACTTTCATCAGTGTATATAAGTTTATAGAAATATAATCAGGGTCTGTGAAATACTGCTTCACTGAATAATTTTGCGATTCACATTATGTATGTGCATACACACAAGCACACACAAACTGACAATCCCACACATACACTCACTTCTTTTAGATGGAACTCAGTAGTCAGGGTACTCAAAGAGTAACTCAAAGAGTAATGATACAAAATTATAGAAATGTTTATTAAGCAAAAATATAAAAATGTGCAGTTATATTTCTTGACATATCCTCATTTGGCTTATGCACCTCTGAAGGAGGTGTCACAATCTTTCTAACCCTTCACCTGATAATTCTGCATTCTTCTATTTACAACACTTTAAAATGACAGTTTGACAATCTCAAGGTACTCAGATATTGTTCCTTTTTAAATGTTCTTTGAATTTTGGGAACAAAAAGAAATAGAAGGGGCAATATCAGGACTGAGAGTGGATGGGGCAACATTTGCAATGAAATTTCATAAGGTAGCCCTTGCTACCCTAAAAGACTGAACACGTATATTTTCATGAAAGAAAAAAATTACTTGGCATAGTGATCCTGCCCTTTCTCACCAATGCAGTTTTCAGTTTTCTTCATTCTTCTTCATATAAGCCTCATTATCATCCTGTGTCCTTCTAGAAAATCTATCAAAATGATTTTTTTATATCCCTCAAACAATCACCATAATCTTCTGAGTTGATCTGTCTTGACTTTAACTGGAAGATCCCTTCAGAAGCCACCGTTTTAACTGGACCTTGCTCTCTGAATTGTATTACTAAATCCAAGACTCATCCCTGGTTATGATCACTCCATAAAAATATTTTCGCTAGCTTAAATCTTGTTTATAAGACTAATGGAAAGATCAGCTCTTTGAGCTAACTGCTTTGGTACTCGTGGATCTGAGTCAAAGATGCTCACTTAAAGTTGAAAACGTCAAACCATGGGATATCGCAACATCAGTGACTATCTACCTACCATGTTTTTAAACTGTAGATTACTGGATTTTTGATTTTACAAAATACAGCATTGTCATTTGCTTTTTTATATGCACTTTTGTAATTGTTTGGTGTTTGTGATCAAAGCCTTATTTATATACTATAAATAATTTTGTGGTATATTCAGTTTTCTTACCTTCTCAGTAATGAGTTTTTCTTCAAATGACTTTTTCCTTAGTAAACACACCTGTGTCTACATTTTTGTTATCGTTAGTTGCTGTGAAATTCATCATTGATTCTAGTTCATGATGACCACGGAATTTTAGAAAATCTATATATAATATTTTACAAATGAAAGAAAATTTTGCAAAGCATAATTTTCTCTTTAAAAATTCTGGAACTTGATTTATCTATGAAGAAGGATCAATAGTCCTGGTTCTGTAATTAAGCTGCTGTTATATTTTGTGGTTTGTTGATGCTCTTAATTGCTACTGAGTCAGCTTTGACTAACAGCAATTTTATGGGTAACAGTAGTAAAAGTAGCCTGGCTCTGCATCAGCTTCATAACTGTTGGTATGCTGGAGTTTATTCTTGTTGCTGAATGTTTTGAATGCTTTCCAATCTAGATGGTCCAACTTCCAGCACTATAATGAACTTGGTTGTGATCATTAAAGTTTTCATGGGATGTTAGGAAGTACGAGGGTGAGTAAAAAATTATCCACACTCTGATTATATGAAAATGCCCATCCATGTCTGACAACAACATTAAGTGTGCACATGAAATGATTCTGTAGAATAGACAATGACAGTGGATTGGTGTTTGTGATCAAAGTCTTGTTTATATACTATAGATAGTTTTGTGGTATATTCAGTTTTCTTTCCTTCTCAATAATAAGAGTGACAAATCATTTGCAAATCAGTCATGGCTCTGCCTTTGAGATCCACGACTAATCCACTACTGACTTGGGTTTCAAAAGTTTGTGTGAGATGGGTACCAAAACAACTCACAGACCAATGTAACCAAAAGTGGTTGGACATCTGCAAACACAATTTCAAAGAATACTGGAAAGAAGGTAAAAGTTTCTTTAAAAAAAAAAATCTTTGCTGGTAATGAGACATGGATTCATCACTGATAGTCAATGGCATTCTGCCTGATAGTAAATGGCAGAGTATAGAATGGAAACATCTTCAATCACTGACCAAGAAAAATTTCAAAAGTCTGCCATCAGCTGGAAAATGATGCTTACAGTTTCCTGGGTTTTCCTGGGCCACTATTGGAACACTATCTGGAAAATGGCTTAACAATCAACAGTGCTCATTACAGTGAGATGCTCACTAAAGAGCTGAAGCCTAAACTTTGGATTAATGCAGAGAACTGCTATCCAAGGGCCTTGTGATCTTGCATGCCAATGCATGTCAACATACCACTTCCCACACTGTTGACAATCTGCAAAAAAACTCATTTTAAAGAAAAGGAGATGTTACACAGATGAAAGTTGTTAAATCATCCTCCCCATAGTCCATCAGACTGCCACCTCTTTGATCACCTGAAAGCAGCTATTCAGAAACAAAGATTCTCCTCTGGTGAAAAAGTGAAGACGGTGGTGCGTTTGCGGCTTGCAGCTCAGCCTGAAACATTTTTAAATAAGGGAATACAAAAGCTTGTTGATAGATGGACAAAGTGTATTGAAAAGTAAGGAAATAATGTTGAAAAATGATGTATTTGTCTCTCTTAAAAATAAATTCTACGGCCAGAGTGTGGATAATTTTGAACTCATCCTCAAAGATTGCTAGAACTTTCATCTGTGTAATATCCTCTTTTCTTTAATGATTGAAGACATTTGAGAATATTGTCTATTTCCTGCAACTTTCAGATCAGATCCTACAGAAAACAAACATAATTATCTCAAAATGGTCTCTCTGGAAACAAACAGGTAAAGGACAAAATTACACCAAGAGATGATTTTTCTGGTTAAAACTTTTCAGTGAATTCAGATTAAATTTGGATGAAAATTTACCTCTATATGATTTGATTTTTCCCCCCAATATTAATCATTACATAAAATTACAACATTAACATATTTTCTTTCCACCATTTATTTGTCAGATTGTAGTACTGTGATAGCTTGTGTGTTACTGTGATGCTGGAATCTCTATCACAAGTATTTTAAATACCAGCAGATTAACCTATGATGGACAGGTTTCAGCAGAGCTTCCAAACTAAGAAAGACAAGGAAGAAGAAGAGGTAGACTTTTTCTGATTGGTTAGCTACTGGAAACCTTATGAATAGCAGTGGAATAGTGTCAAATGTAGTCCTTTCATGTTGGAAAGCTTTAAAAATACACCTGCTTCCATGAAGTAGCATTAACCATAATGACATGAATGGAGCAAAGCTTTCAGGATCTTCATTTCTTGATGAGGCCCAACTCAACCTAAAGAGACACAGCTGCAAACATCTATTAATAATATGAACAGGGAATGTATGCAGTATGAATCTAAGAAAATTGGAGTCAAAAATGAAATGGAGCACAAAAAGCTCGATAGCTTAAGCATTGGTGAGCTGAAATGGACTAGTACTAGAAATGATTAATTAGAAAATCATATGGTTTACTATGGCAGAATCATCAAAGTGAAGAGGAATGGCATCACATTCATAATAATAATAATAATAATAATAATAAAAACAGTTCAAAATCAATATTTAAGTACAATGCTGTCAGTAGTAGGCTAGAACAGTTATTGTCACTATTATTCAAAGTTATACATTAACCACTAAAGAAATTGAAGACGAAATTGAAGAATTTTTCCAAGAAATTTGTAAGACAGATATCTGTTCAACAAATTGAAGAGATTCATATCTGTGCCCATTCCAAAGAAAGGAGACCCATCAGAATGTGTAAACCATTAAACAATATCATTAATATCAAATACAAGTAAATTTTTGCTGAAGATAATTTTGAAAAAATGGCTGCAATAATACATCCACAAGGAATGGCCAGAAATTCAAGTCAAATTCAGAAGAGAACTTAGAACAAAGGATATAATTTGTTGACATCAACTGTACTTTGGCTGTGAAAGCAGAGACTACCAGAAAGATACTTACTTGTGCTTTATTGACTATGCAAAGGCTTTCAACTATGTGGAACATGACAAGCTATGGATAACATGGAAAATAATGGATATTCCAGAACACTTACTTGTGCTCATGACGAACATATACATAGACCCTTTTTCGTTAGAACGGAAAAAGGGGATATTGAATGATTTAAAATCAGGAAAGGTGTGCACCAGGGTTGTATCCTTTCATCATACTCATTCAATCTGTATTCTAAGCAAATAATCTTAGAAACTATATTATATAAAGAAGAATGTAGCATCAGGATTGGAGGAAGACTCATTAAGCCCTACGATATGCAGGTGATAAAACTTTGCTTGCTGGTAGCCAAGAGGACTTAAAATATATAAGCATCATGCTCAAAGATGACAGCCTTCAGTATGGGTTGGACCTCAGTGTAAAGAACACAAAAATCATCACAAGTGGACCAATAAATAACATCATGACAAATGGAGAAAAGATTGAAAATTTCAAATATTTCATTTTGCGTGGGTCCATAATCTATACTCATGAAATCTGCAGTCTAGAAATCAAATGACATATTGTATTAGACAAATCTGCTGCACAAGTCCTCTTTGAGGTTTGAAAGAGCAAAGGTGTCAATTTTTGAGCACTAAGGTGTGCCTGATCCAAGTCATAGTGTTTTCATTGCCTTGTATTCATGTGATAGTTGGACAATGATTTGGGAAGAATTGATGCATTTGAGTAATGGTGTTACAGAAGAATTTTAAAAGTAGCATGGACTGCCATTAGAACAAACAAGTGTGTGTTTGAAGAGGTACAACCACAATATTAATTAGAAACCAGGATGGCAAGACTTTGTCTCTCATATTTTAATCAAGTGGGAACATCAGGCTTGGTAAAGTGAAGAATCAGCCAAAAAGGAAAGACCCAATGAGGTAGATTGGTGCAAAGACAGCAGCAATGGGCTCAAATGTAACAGCAATTGTGCTGGAATGGGCAATACTTTGTTCTCTTGTGTATAGGGTTAGTTTCAGTCTGAGTCGACTGTATGGCATCAAACAACTACAACAAACTTGTTCAGTATGAAACTGATCAAACATGAAATCAAGATACTTTGATAATTACTGATGATTGGGATGCAAAATTGGAAACAAAAAAGGATCGGTATTTGGAAAATATGGCCATGGTGATAGAAATGATGCCAGAGATTGCACGATAGAATTTTTCAAAACCTATGACTTATTCACTGCAAATACCTTTTTAAACAACATAAAAGATGATTATATGCATGGACCTCAACAGATGGAACCCACAGAAATCAAATTGACTACCTCTGAAGGTAGAGACAGTGAAGAATCTCAATATCATCAGCCAAAACAAGACCAGGGGACAAGAATGTAACAGACTATTAACTTGCTCGTATGTAAGTTCAGACTAAAGCTGAAGAAAATTAAATTAAGTGAATGAGAGCCAAAATATGACCTTGAATATATTTCATCAGAATTTAGAGACCATCTCCATAACAGATGTGATATTTCAGACACTAATGACTAAATACCAGAAGATTTGTAGGATAGCATCAAGAACATAGAAGAATAAAGCAAAAGGTCATTAAATAGGAAAAAAGAAAAGAAAAGACAATGAATGTCAGAAGAGATTCTGAATCTTGTTCTTGAGCATAGAGAATCTAAAGCAAATGGGGGAAAAGTGAGGAAGTAAAGACCTGAATATAAAATTTTAAAGGGGTGCTTGAGAAGACAAAGAAAGACCTAGAGTTAGAAAACCAAAAGGGAAGAACACATTCAGTCTTTCTCAAACTGAAAGAACTGAGGAAAAAACTCAAGCCTCTGTTTATAATACTGAAGGATACTAACATCCTGGTGTGATAGTGCAGGATAAAGCTCTGCCCACAAGGTTGCTTTGACCCACAAGGTTGGTGCTCAAACCTACCAGTCACCCCTTGAAAACCCTTTACAAAGTCACTATGAGTTGGAACCTCCTAGATAGCAATTAACCACAACAACACTGAGCAAAATATTTAATGATGCAGAAAACATCAGAAGAATATAGAAGGAATACACACAGTCACTGTACAAAAAGACTTGGATTATAATCAGCCACTTAAAAAAGTAGTTTATGATTAATGTCCAGTGCTATTTAAAGAAGTCTAAGGTGCTTTGAAGGCATTGGCAAAAAACACAGCTCGATGAATTGATGGAATACAAATTGAAATCTTTCAACACTGAAAGCACTTGCTCTTCTATTCCAAGAAATTTGAAATACAGTTACCTGGCTAATTAATTGGAAGAGATCCATATTTGTAACCATTCTAAATAGATGACCCAATGTAATGCATAAATCATTGAACAATATCCTTAATGTCACATATCAGTAAAATTTTTCTGAAGATAATTTTAAAAATATTGTAACAGTACATCGGCAGGGAACTGCCAATGATTCAAGTTGAATTCAGAAATCATGGAATTAGGAATATCATTGTTAATGTCAGCTGAGTCTTGGCTTAAAGCAGTGAACACTAGAAAGATGTTTATTTGGGCTTTATTGACTATGAGAAGACTTTTGACTGCATGGATCAGGAAAAACTATAACTAACATTGTGAAATGGATATTCTAGAACTCTTAATTTTGTTAATGAGGAACATATATATATAGAGATCAACAGGCAGTCGCTAAAACAGTACAAGGGGATACTGAATGATTTAAAATCAGGAATTATGTGTGCTGGAGTTGTATCCCTTCACCATACTTATCCAAACTCTGTGTTTAGCAAATAATCCAAGAAGCTGGATTGTACGTAGAAGAAGGTGGCATCAGAATTGGATGAAGACTCTTTAATAACCTTCACTATGCAGATGGCACAACCTTGCTTGCCACAAGCAAAGAAGGTAAAATACTTATAGATGAGGATCACAGCCTTCAGCCTTCAGTATGGATTGCACTTCAATGTATTGTTGTTGTTGTTAGGTGCCATTGAGTCGGTATCGACTCATAATGACCTTATTATGCACAGCAGAACGAAACACTGCCCAATACTGGGCCTACCTCACTACTGTTGCCATTCCTGAGTCCATCAATGCTGCCACTTGGCCAATCCATCTCATTGGGGGTCTTCCTCTTTTTCTCTGACCCTCCACCTTACCAAACATGATATCCTTCTCCAGCGACTGGTCCCTCTTGACAATGTGTCCAAAATATGAGACACAAAGTTTGGCCATCTTGTCCTCCAAGGAGCACTCTGGCTGTACTTTGATGTATAGCAAATGAAAATTCTCACAAGTGGGCCAATAAATACCATCATGATAAATAGAGAATAGATAGAAGTCAAAGACTTCATTTTGTTTGCATCCAAAGACAACACTCAAGGAAGAAGCAATTAAGAAATCAAATGACATATTGAATTAGGCAAATCTTTAAAATGTTCAAGAACAAAAATATCAATTTTAGGATTAAGGTGCCCTTGATACAAGTCATAGTAATTCAATAGCATCGTGTGAGTGTAAAAGTTGGACAATGAATAAGAAAGACTATAGAATGATCTATGCATTTGAATTATGGTGTTGGAAAACAATATTTAAAGTATTATGGACTGCCAAAAGAACAAACAAATCTGTGTTAGAAGAAGTATAGCCAGAATGTTCCTTATAAGGCAAAATGGCTAGACTTCATCTCTTATATTTTGGACATGTTATCAGGAGGGACCAGTTCCTGAATATCAGCTTAGTAAAATGGAGGGTCTGTGAAGAAGAGAAAGACACTAATGGGATGGATTAACACGAAGACAAAAACAAAGGGCTCCAACATAACAACAATTGTGAGGCTCGGGACCAGGTAGTGTTTCATTCTGTTGTGCATAGGGTAACTAAGAGTTGGAACTGACTTGATAGCACCTAACAATAACAACAAACATTTTTACTTTTAGTGTTGGAGTCTTCTCTAGAATATAAGAGCAAATTGCTTGCTCATACTATTGTCTCCAGTATAACACAGTCTCCTTTGTCATAGTTAATGTGTTGAATTAATAATACATCCCAATGATTATAATAAGAACATTTCAATGTAGATGGATATAGACTCTTCATTACTACCTGAACCTAATAATTGTTTGTTTTTTAATTCCTACAATTCTAGGTCAGCACTGACCTTTTGCTACTGTTCCTTAGTTTCCATAACAATTCTGTGAGGTAGATACTAGTATCTTCTTTTATAGGTAAGGAAAACAGAGCTCAAAGTTTATGAACTGTGCTTCATGACTGTCACACAATTGCAAAGTCCTGAAGCTTTGATATGAGGACAGTCTGACTTCTAAGCAATTCCCTACTATGTCAGTATGCTTTTATGAAAGATTGCATTTAATGTGTTACTAGTAAGACACTGAAATAGTAGCTTCACTATTTTAGTCCTCAATTTTCTTTCCATCTGTAAGAGTGATCCAATTTTGTTCTATCTACTAGTTTAGGAATAAATATAGAAACAATTTCAGCATAGTACCTATTTGAAAAACAGTATTTAACTGAATTTATAAGTCTAGATGTTTTCTACTACGTACAATTCTTACTTTTCTGCTTTTATTTCTCTTTCAGCATCCTTTGTTGTTGTTGTTAGGTGCCATCCAGTCAGCACCGACTCTTAGTGACCTTATGCACAGCAGAATGAAACGCTGCCTGATCCTGGGCCAACCTCATTATCATTGCCATGCTTGAACCCATTAATGCTACCACTTTGCCAATCCATCTCACTGAGGGTCTTCCTCTTTTTCTCTGACTCTCACCCTACCAAACATGATATCCTTCTCCAGTGACTGGTCCCTCCTGATAATATGTGTGAAGTATGAGAGACGAACTTTGGCTGTCCTGGCCTCCAAGGAGCACTCTGGCTGTACTTCTTCCAAAACAGATCTGTTGCTTCTTTTGGCAGCCCATGGCACTTTCAATACTATTCCCCAACACCATAACTCAAAAACATTACTTCTTCTACTGTCTTCCTTATTCACTGTCAAGCTTTCACATGCATATGAGGTTATTGAACATACCATAGCTTGGATCAAGTGCACCTTAGTCCTCAAGCTGACCTCTTTGCTCTTCAACACTTTGAAAAGGTCTTGTGCAGCAGATATGCCTAATGCAATACGTCATTTGATTTCTTGACTGCTGTTTCCATGAGTGTTGATAGTTGATCCAAGTAGAATGAAGTCCTTGACAACTTTAATTTTATCTCCATTGATAAGAATGTTGTTTATTGGTTCAGTGGTGAGGATTTTCATTTTCTTGATATTGAAATGCAATTCATACCGAAGGCTGTGCTCTTTTATCTTCATCAGTAAATATTTTAAGTCTTCTTCATTTTCAGCAAGCAAGGTTGTATCATCTGCGTATCGCAGGTTGTTAATGAGTCTTCCTCTAATTTCTTCCTTCATCAATTCTCTACATTTAAGGAAAAATGTACATTCTGAACATGAAAAAAAATCCTCTTTTTATTAGTGGGCTGTGATGCATATTTTATCATTATGAATTTTCTCCAATATTTTCTTCTTAGCATTAAAATAATATGCTATTTCAATAAAAAAAAATAATAAATGTCATTGACAGTACTCTTAGGACTTTGTCAATATAGAATTAAACAGCAGATTAGTCATAAATATTTCTTAAATGCCTCCACCTTTTACTCTCAGAGTTAAGCCAGATAATGGACACTTCAAAGAAACATCTTATACATGGGAGCATCCCTCTTTCTGCTGCTCATAACAGAGGGCAGGTGAATATGAGATTATCCCAGCGAATATAATTTGCTTTACTCTATTTTCTTAACCAGGAATGTGTTTGTCAGTACAATAATTTGGCAAGGCTCAGTATCTTGGAGAATTTCTTAAAATAATAATTCCATTGTTAACCTGGGATGAAAACATCTAGAATGTCTCTGCTATACAATTTTGAGTATTCTCTATCAGAATTATCAAGTTATTTTTATTTTCAAGAATTCTGACACTTGATATTTCTACCCTGCTCATTATTCTGTAAGACACAGAATAATCAAATCAGTTGTTTAGCATCAAAATGAAATATTATTTACAGTTGAATGTGTGACTCACTTCTTTGAAAAGTTCTTACAGTGTTTTGTAAACTTTCCCTGCCCCCTTCCTAGATGAAAATTAAGTGACTTCATTAGGGAACACTCTGGAAATGAGAACCATTTGGTTTATTTAAAAAAGTGCTACTTGCTAGGATCTGAACATGCTTATTCTCCATACAAGCACATTTAAAATTCCCCTTTTCAAAGTAACTGGATTAAAATTAGGAGAAAGGACTTCCATCCCATCCCTCTCCTTTTTTTCCCCATCTGACTCTCCCCACAGAATACATGGGATCCATGCCTAAGAAAATAGTAGCACACTCACAACCTGTTAACAGTGAAGAGAATTACTACTCAAAAGGTAATTCATTTGCCAACTACATTTCAGTATTTGCACCAGGTACTGACTCATTAATGTTACTCTGACATTTTGCAAAAGGCTGATAGCCCTAGAGTAGATTCTTTTTGAAATACTGCTTGAGATTGACAGAGATACTGCACCCTTTCTTCTCTATTCCTTTGTATATGATGTTGTTTTTAAATGGGAAAGTCTTCTTTAACTAATTTTGTAGGGCCTTAAAGCTCTAAGCTCAGGCGCTCTTTTCCCAGGAAATTTTCATTCACCATTCAGGTTAGATGAATCCTGGTTGCTCCCATGTGTTTTCTACATTATACCTCTCATACTCATTCTCCTACAATAGATCTCAACTGTATAATTAACTTGCAATGTAGTGCCTAACACATCTCATAGTCTATAAATTTTTGATGCATGAGTAAATTAATGCAGCCATGCCAGCATCCATTTCCAATCATCTATCCCACTTCCATTATTGTCAGATTAATAGATTTTTCTAACAGAATTAACTTTGTGTATTTTCAACCACATGGAAATACAAATTTCAATAAATTTTGGAAATTGATCATATTCACCCTTCCTGAATAGAGTTTAACAAATCTTTATGCCCTATTCCTCTGTATAAAGGAACTGCCACAGGAACAGCATGTGACCTAATAAGAATTAATAAGAATTTTGAAGGTAAGGTGTTTCTGTCCTTTTGACAGACTATTAAAAAAAGATCATCTCTGTTTTCATGCATATAATCAAAGAAAAGTGAAAGCATCCCAACAGCTTCTGGCAATACTGATAACCAACTTATGGTGAAAACAGGAGAGCACACTTGAAAATGAAATGTAGAAGGAAACAGAGTTAAGAAATGGAAAGAAAAACCATTATTAAAGCCTGGGGAAAGGCCTAAATTAGACAATGTGGGCAGTTTAGTTATAAGAGCTAGTATTATTCTTAAAGTATTATAAATTAAGCTCTCTGTTTCTGAAACATAAGTAGTCCTAACTTTTATGGAACTAGCTAATCGTATTTTCATCCTAATATTAAATAGTAACTGAATATCCCATATGATTTAAGATTCCATCAATAGCTTCAGTTCTTCCATAGTGGGATGGTGGTGTCATAGTGAAAACAGCATAGGTTTTGAATTCAGATAAACAGACATTCAAATTTAAACTCCACATTTTATTAGTAGCAGATAATGAAGGAAGAAGTCCAAGGTGCATTGAGGTCATTGGCAAAGAACAAAGCACCGGGAATTGATGCAATACAAATCAAAATCTTTCAACAAACTGTTGCGGTACTGGAGACACTCAATCATCTATGCCAAGAAATTTGCAAGACAACTACCTGGCCAACAGACTGAAAGACATCCTTGTTTGTGCCCATTCCAAAGAAAGGTGAACCAATAGAATGCAGAAATTATTGGACAATATCATGGATATCCCATGTGAATAAAGTTTTGCTAAAGATAACACTAAAACAGCTGCAACCACATATTATGAGAGAACTTCTAGAGGTTCAAGGCAAATTCAGAAGAGGACGTGGAATAAGGGATATTATTGCTGATTTCAGATGAATCTTGGCTAAAAGCAGAGAATACCAGAAAGTTGTTTACCTGTCCTTTATTGACTACACGAAAGCTTTGGACAACATTGAAAAGAATAAGTATTCCAGAACACTTAATTATGTTCATGAGGAACCTGTATATAGAATAACAGAACAAGGGAACACTGAATGGTTTAAAATTAGGAAATATTTGTGCCAGGTTTTCTCCATACAACTTGATCTGTATGCTGAGCAAGTAATTTAAGAAGCTGAAGGAAAATGTGGCATCAGGATTGGAAGAAGACTCATTAATAACCTGCCATATGCAAATGATATAACCTTGCTTGCTGAAAGTGAATAGGACTTAAAATACTTACTGATAAAGATCGAAGAGCACAGCCTTAGGTATGGATTGTATCTCAATGTAAAGAAAACAAAAATCCTCACCACTAGACCACTAAATAAAATCCATGCAAATGGAGAAAAGATTAACTTTGTTAAAGACTTCATTTTGCTCAGATCAACCATCAGCACTCATGGAAGCAGCAGTCAAGAAATGAAATGATGTATTGCATTAGGCAAATCTTCTACACTAGACCTCTTTAAAGCATTAAGGAGCAAAGATGTTAATTTGAGGACTAAGGTACACCTGTCCCAAGTCCTGTGTATGTGAAAGTTGGATAGTGAATAAAGAAGACTAGAATTGATGCATTTGTGTTATGGTGTTGGAGAAGATTATTTAAATTACCATGGAATGCCAAAAGAACAAACCAATCTGTGTTGGAAGAAGTACAGCCAGAATGCTACTTGGAAGCCAAGATGGTCAGACTGCATCTCTCATACTACAGACATATGAACATTAGATACCAGTTCCTGGAGAAGTGTATCATGTTTGCTAAAATGGAGGGTTGGAGAAAAAGCGGAAGACCACAATGAAATGGATTGGCACAGTGGCAACAACAATGAATGTGCTCAGGTGTAGCAATGATTGTGAGGTTGGCCTAGGACTGGGCAGTGTTTTGTTCTGTTGTGAATAGGGTCACTATGAATCAGTATTGTCTAGATGGCACCTAACAACAACAACAAAAGACACTAGGCAAATCAATTTTCTTATTCTTGACCTCATTTTCCTCAACTGTACCTATCTTAAAAATTGCTGGAGGATTTAATGAGATAGATATTTTTATGTCCTAGATGTAGTGCATTGTTGTTTTTAAGTGCTGTTGAGATGGTTTCTGCCAAAGCGACCCTGTATAGGGTTTCTGAGGAGTAGCTAGTGAGTTTGTGCTACCGACCTTGTGATTCAAACTGACCTTTCGATTCAGTGCATTACCCTGCAGCACCACACCAGAACTCTAGATGTAGTTCTTTTGTTGTTATTGTTGTTAGGCGTCATCAAATCAGTATCAACTCATATAGACCTTATGCACAATAGAAAGAAATACTCTGTTTTGCCCATTGCTGCTGTCACTGTGCCAACCCATCTTGAGGGGTCATTCCTTTTTTCGCTGACTTTCCACTTTACTAAGCATTATTTCCTTCTCCAGGGACTAGTCTCTCATCATCTGGCCCTATTTTTGTTGTTGTGAAATGCCATTGAATAGGTTCCAACTCATAATGACCCTTTATAGGGTTTCCGAGGAAGAGCTGGTGTGTTTGAACCACCAACCTTGTGGTTCACAGTCCAGTGCTGATCCTACAGTGCCACACCAGGAGTACAGCACTATATCTGATAAAATTCTGGTGCTCTTCATATTCAATATTCTGGTGTTATCTGTCAGTGTCCCACTGCTACTCATAAGGTTTTCAGCTAAACATTCAAAAGTAGTCGATCTCTTCTTCTTAGTCTTTCTTAGTTTGGAAGCTAAGCTGAAACTTGTCCAACTTGAGTGAACCTGCTGGTATTTAAAACACCAATGGCATAGCTTCCATCATCACAACAACATGCAAGCCACCACATTATGACAAAATGATAGACAAGTTGTGACATATGTATGTATGTCTGTTAAATTCTGACATCCCAACTATCTCAAGTATTAAACATTTTCTTCATTTAACTTTTACTGTCTAGCACATTAGAACAACCATGGCTTTAAGTTAATTGTAAATGCCAGGCAATCAACTTTTCAAAGACCATGTTCACAGTCCACATTCATTTTTCTGGGACATATGGCTCTTTCTGTGTTGTTACTCCTATTGTGGGTAAGGAGTTCTGGTTTGGCACTATAGGATTAACATTAGCCTGCTAATCACAAGGTTGATGGTTCAAACCCACCAGCCCCTCCTCAGAAACCATAACAATGGGTTGCTATGAATTAGAACCAATTCAATAACACCTAACAGTATTATGGACAAATTCTAGAAAGACACAGGCAAATAAGGTTAGTGCCCTTAGAAACTGTGAAATCTAGCAAGAAAGGCAAGGTTTAAATTAGAGAAATTCAATATCTTGAAAATTATGAGAGACTAAGAATTGCATGATACATGAAGTGATCAAGTGCACTCTGAAAAAAAAAAAAAAACTAGTTTGACATCTGCTATTCCATTTAGGAATATGTGGCAATAATCTAGGCAAGAGATGATGGTGATTTAACTCTGAGCATGACTAATGGAGAAGGTAAGAAATTGACTGATTATTCATTTATTTTGAGAATTGAGTGAGGAAATTGTATTGGTGGGCTAAACGTTGGAGTGTGAAAAAACAAGAAGAGTCAAGGATGACTCCCACCTTTTTGGGAAAAGCAACAGTAATGGCAGGGCAAGAAATACCAATACGTGGGATACAAAAGACTATTGTTGTTGTTGTTAAGTGCCGTGGAGTCGACCATATACAGGGTTTCCAAGGCTGTAAATCTTTACAGGAGCAGAAAACCTCATCTTTCTCCCGCGGAACAGCTGTCAGTTTCGAACTGTGGACCTTGCAGTTCACAGCCTGATTCGTAACCACTACGGTACCAGAGCTCCTTAGAAAAGACTATAGAAGGAAAAAAAATAGGGGGAAAAACAAGAGCTCAGTATGAGATAAATGGAATTATCCAAAAGCAGCATATAAAATGATTTTACTAGGTTTTCAGTTCATGCTTGCATAAGTTTATTCCTAACAAAGTTTATTTAAACATGTCTTCTACCCATGTAAGGCTGTAGACAAGTTATTTCAGTAATATACCTGTCTTAGTCTCGTTAAGATGACTTTTGAAAAAACTAAAAGAAAACATTTCATGAAGATCAGCTAGCTTAAAGAACCAGTCTTTCCATCAGTGTTTCAAACAAGCTCAAAGGTAATAAGGATGAATTTATGGAATGATTTACAACCAGGAATGAGTCTTAGATTTAACAATACATTCTTGAGAGCAAAATAGATTCAAAACAGTGGTTTATGAGGAAAATTATCAGGCTGGTTAAACTCAAGGTAGAAAGGTCAGCTCAGATGGTTATGGAGACTATTTCTGGGGACTCTAAATGAGTAATCTTGATAGATTTTCTGTAAGGATACAGGGCAATCATGCGGACTCATTCAGAAAAATGTCTTAAGAAAACTGAAAACATCATTTGTGAGAAAAAAGCCAGAAAAATTGCATCAAATATATATATATTTTTCCATTGCAACATACTTCTCATTCTTCAAGGGTAGCAAGGGTGATCCTCTGAGAATGTCCAGAGGAAATCTTATCCCATCTATTCTATAGCCCTATCTTAGCCCTTCAGCCCTTTTTTTTGTTCTCCAATATAAACACTTAAAGGAACATGGCCAAATTAATTTTGATATGATATATATCAAACAGCACAGAATTGTTTAGTTAATAACTAGAGAGATGGAAACACCACCTTCAGAAGTGTATAAACCTAGATGAAGGATATGTTGAAAAATATTAATTTATATTTTGATATTTGTGTTTAATAAAGGTTTCTATGGTCTTGCAACAATATATCAAATATAAAAGGGAACTTCAAAACTTTGTACAAATACTGAATTGAAAGACAATTTTTCCATAATCTTTTTGAAGCCCCCTTGTGTGTGTGTATGTATATATATATAT
>NW_006408751.1:3336427-3341645 GCF_000296735.1 Chrysochloris asiatica
TGCTTCCATGAGTGTTGATTGTTGATCTGAGCAAAATGAAGTCTTTTACAACTTCAGTCTTTTCTCCATTTATGTGGATGTTGTTTACTGGTGCATTGGTGAGGGTTTTTGTTTTCTTTACATTGAAGTGCCACTTATACTGAAGGCTGTGGTGGTTAATCTTCATAAATAAGTATTTTAAGTCCTCTTCAGTTTCAGGAAGCAAGATTGTATCATCTGTATATCACAGGTTGTTAATGAGTCTTCCTTGTATCCTGATGCCACATTCTTCTTCATATAACCCAGGTATTCAGATTATGTGCTCAGCATACAGATTGAATAAGTATGGTGAAAGAATACAACCCTAGTGCACATCTTTCCTAATTTTAGACCATTCATTGTTCCCTTGTTCTGTTCGAACAACTGCCTCTTGTTCAGTGTACAAGTTCTTCAATGTCATTATTTTCATTCTTCACAGTGTTGTCCATAGCTTGTCAGAATTCACACAATCGAAAGCCTTTGCATATTCAAACACACACATATGTGTGCATGTATATATGTGCATATACAAACATATTTGGAATTCATAGTAAAGATCTGGTAGAGATACACATTTGGGAATTGTCAGCGTAAGGGTAAAATTTAAAGGTAATGAAACAGGATAAGACTAAGGAACAAGTGTATAAAGATAAAAGAGGTTTGAGAACTGAGAGCTGGACTCCAATGTTAAAAGTTTGAGAATATAAATACATATGCAGGGAAATAACTGAAATTATACATACTGAAATTTTAAACAATTGACTGTTGGTGATAGGATCAGGGACATTTCTGTTTTCTTCTTTACACTTGCTAATTTTTTTCAGTAGTGACATGAATTGCATGCATAATAGAAGCAGTTAAATTTAAAAATAAAACACATGCTAATTATACATAGTTCCCCTGAGTAAAAGAGACAGATAGTTGATTACTGAATCTAAGGTTTTATTTCCTTCAAGGGCTCATAAGTAATTCCAGATTTTGAAATTCTTTTGTGAAACAGATGGTTTCCAGGTTTTACAATTCTCCTCATCCTCAGTATATTACTGCCCTAGACCATTGTCCCAATTCATATTCTCTGGAGTAATTTGGAAATAACTCTGGCATTACTTGAACAGATCCAATGCACTGTCACCTGCTACCCTGATGGAGTAATTGGACTTTTGCTCTGTAATGCTATCCATTAAGTTTTCATTGAGTAAACTCAGATGTAGATCACCATGCCTTTCTTTATAGCCTGTTTTGGTCTGGAAGCTTCACTAAAACATGTCCACTATGGGAGATTTGCTAATATTTTGAAATATTGGGGACATGATTTCCAGCATTATAATACAAAATTCATTACAGTAGGACAAAAATGCCTGCAGCCAAATATCAACAGGGACCTGCTAAATGTTCAAGCCAGATTCAGAAAAGAATGTGGAATGAGAGATATCATTGCTAAGTCTGAGGATCTTGACAAAAATTAGAGAATACCAAAATGATGTTTTCTGTGTTTTATTGAGTATGTGAAGACAATTAACTGTGTGGATCATAATAAATTATGGGTAACAGTACAGATAAGGACAGTTCCAGAACACTTAATTGTGTTCATGTGGAATCTATGCATGGATCAAGACATAGACAGTTGAACAGAACAAGTATGGTTCAAAACTGAAGCAGTGTTTGACTGTGTAGCGCTGTAGCATAAGCACTGGACTGTGAAACAAAAGGTCAGTGGTTCAAACCCACCAGTTGCTCCTTGGGAACCCTATACAGAGTCACTATGAGTCAGAACAGACATGAAAGTATTTGACAATAACAACAAATGCATTTACCTTACTTACACAATCTGTATACTGAACAAATAACCCAAAAGCTATATTTCATGAAGAAGAACACAGGAAGTATCAGGATTGGAGGATGATTAATTAGAAACCTGAAGTATGCGGTGGACACAAAACAAAGATAATTTAAGTACTTATTAATAAAAGGCCATAGCCTTCTACATACAAAGAAAGCAAACGTCTTCACAACTGGGTCCTGCATGATAAATGGGGGAAAAAATTGAAATTGTCAATTATTTCATTTGTCTTAAATCAGTAACCAATGTTCATGGAAACAACAGTCAAGAAATCAAATGGCATTGTATTGAGAAAATCTGCAGCAAAGACTCCTTCATAGTCCTGAAAATGAAGATGTCATGTTGGTAACTAAGGTGTGCTTGATTCCAGTCAAGGACTTTCCAGTTGCTTAATGTGTATGTGAAAGCTGGACAATGAAAAAACAAGACGGAACAATTGATGCATCCCAATTTTGTTAGTGAGGAATATTAAATATACTGAGGAGTTCAGAAAAATGAACAAATCATAGAAGAAATACAACTGGGATATTCCTTAGAAAGTAGAATGGTGAGACTTTGTCTTGTTTACTTTGGAGATGTCATCTGGAAAGATCAGTCCCCAGAGAAGGACATCATGTTTGGCAAAGAGACGGTCAGTGACCATGAGGGAAACCCTCAGTGAGATTAATTGGATAGCTTCAACAACGGCTTCTAACATATCGCAGTGATAGTGCAGTGTTGGGCAACATTTCATTCTGTGATACTAAAGAAAACCAATAGGCAGAGCTAACTCAACAGCAACTAACAACAAATCTATATTTCACATTTCTGATAGATAATTAAACTTCTGTTATTTTAGTCCTGTTGTCCTCCTTTTAATTCATTACATGTTATTAGGGTCTATAATGGCACTTAACAGCAATAACTACAAAGTGACATTATCCCCAAAATAAAACAAAAAATAAGATTATGCCACGAAGCTATTGTTTTCTTTAATGAAAAAAAACTATTCCAAGATATGTCTGAGAAAGAGTTTTTGTTGGTAGGTGCCATAGACTTCATTACGACTCATAGCAATCCTTTGTCCACCAGGAAAAACTATCAATCCTCCACCTTCTCACAATTATTACGTTTGTACCCATTGCTGCTGCCACTATAACATTTCATCTTATCAGAAGTGTTCCTCTTTGTCATTGACCCTCCACTTTACCAAGAAGGATGTTTTTCTTCAGGAACTAGTCCCTCCTGTAATGTTCAAAGCATGAAGGTGAAGTCTTGCCATCCTGGATGCTAAGACATACTTGTTTGTTCTTCTAATAATTTATAGTGTTTTAAGTATTATTCTCCAACACCATAATTCAGATGAACTGATTCTACTATGGTCCAACTTTCACATGTATATGAGACAATTGAAAATGCTATGACTTGGGTCAGGCACACCTTAGTTCTCAAACTATCTTTGCTCTTGAACACTTTGAAGAGGTCTGTCACAGCAGAGTTACATAATGAATTATTTCATTTGAATTCTTCACTGTGGCTTCCATGAGTGTCAATTGTGGGTCCAGGCAAAATGAAGTCTTTGACAACTTCAGTGCTTTCTCCATGTATCATAATGTTATTGGTCCAGTTGTGATGATTTTTGTTTTATTTATATGCAGATGTAATCCATACTGAAGGCTGTAGTCTTTGATCTATAACAGTATTTAAAATTCTCTTTGCTACCAACAAACAAGGTTGTCATCTGCATATTGTAGGTTGTTGATGTTGTCTTACCCCAATCTTGATCCCATGTTCTTCTTCATGTATTCCATTTTCTCACATTATTTGCTCAGCATACAGATTAAATAACTATAGTGAAAGGATACAACACTGGCATACATCAAGCCTGATTTTAAACCATTCTGTAACCTTTTGCTCTGCTCCAATAACTGCTGCTTGGTCTATGTACAGATTCATCATAAGAACAACTGAGTGTTCTGGAATACCCATTCTTCAAAATGCTAACCACAGTTTGTTCAGATACACACAGTTGAATGTCTTTGAATAGTCAATAAAGCACAAGTAAACATCATTCTGGTATTCGCTGCTTTCAATCAAGGTCCATCTGACATCAGCAATGATATCCCTCATTCCACATCTTCTAAATCCAGCTTGAATTTCCAGCATTAACTTGCATATGAGCAATTGATTATCTTTTCCACAGTCACCTCCTGCCCTTGATTTGCATGATGATATTGAACTTCTCCATGGTTTGTTCCCATAGATGTGGTCATTTGACTCCTATGCATTCCATTGCTGAAATCCAAGTGTATAGTTATCTTCCATATATAGTTGTTTTTTTGTTGTTTAAAAAAGGTATTTGCAACTATGAAGTCATTGGTCTTGCAAAATTCTATCATGTTATCTTCAGCATCATGTCTATCACTATGGCTACAATTTCCAACCAATGATGCTTCCTATTTGCTCCCAACTTTTTTGTTGTTTTATTGTAAATTATGTGATAGTTTACACGAGAGAAGATTAGCTTTACATTCATCCTATTGTATATCATTTCATTGCCATGATTACAATCCCCTCTATACATCATCAACCAACCAAAGGGTACACCCTGCAAGCCTGCTTCTTGATCATCAGCACACAGTCCCTCTCCTCTATGGGTCTAGAGTCCCCAGCCACTCCATCTCTCCATGTCAGAGAAATGTGGCATCACTGTTTCTCTGGATAGGTTCCTGCACTCTGCTCTTCTCCCTTGATGGTCCCAGGGACCTCCACTCCTGGACTGCAAAGTCAACCACTCCCCTCGTTTTGCTACAAAATGTCTACCTTTACATTTCCTACCCTCACAGTTGGTGCTGATAGCAATTACTCACTTTTGTACCACAAGAGTCTTATCCCCATCTCCTTTCATCAGCCCCGCACTGGCAATCTCTTTGATATCCCATGCAAGTAAAGTTTTGTTAAAGGTAATACAGAAATGGCTGCAATCATACATTGACAGAGAACTTCCAGAGGTTCAAGCCAGATTCAGAAGAAGCCATGGAATGAAGTATATCATTGGTGATGTCCGATGAATCTTGGCTGAAAGCAGAGAATATCAGAAAGATGTTTACCTGTGCTTTATTTACTACACAAAGGTTTTTGATTGTATGGATCATGACAACCTATGGACAACATTGTGAAGTATGAGTATTTCAGAATACTTAATTGTGCTCATGAGGAGTCTGTACCTGGACCAAGAAGCAGTTGTTTGAACAGAACATGGGAACATTTAATGGTTTGATATTAAGGAAGGTGTGAGACAGGGTTGTATTCTTTCACCATACTTATTCAACTTGTATGCTGAGCAAATAATCTGAGAAGCTGGGTTATATGAAGAAAAAC
>NW_006408751.1:3343070-3354351 GCF_000296735.1 Chrysochloris asiatica
TTTTTTTCTTTGATGACCTTCATAATTTTGAGATTCACATTTAGGTCTTAATCCATCCTGAGTTCATTTTTATATAGGGTTTGAGGTCTTGTTTCAATCTTTCCAGTTCTGCCAGCACAATCTCTTAAAGAAATTATGTCTTCCCCATGCAATATACCTAGGCACTTAGTTGAAAATCAGCTGGCTGTCTGTGGATGGGTTAATATCTGGATTCTGGATTCTGTTCCATTGATCAATATATCTTTCATCGTACCAGTACCAGACAGTTTTGACCAATTGATCCTTTGATCATGAGATAGTGTCATTCTTTATCTCTTATACTGGATTTTTGTCTTAATGTTTACTTTATCAGAGATTAGTATTGCCACTCCTGCTTGTTTATTGTTGCAGTTAGCTTGGTATATTTTTTGCATCCTTTAACTTTTAGTCTGTTTTTGTCTTTGTGTGTAAGATGTGTCACTTGCAGGCAGCACATTGAAGGGTCTTGTTTTCTTATCCATTCTGCCACTCTCTGTCTATACATTGGTGCATTTAAGCCATTGACATTCAATGTAATTATCGATAGGTATAAATTAATTTTTGCCATTATGTTAATTTTTGGTAGCGTTATTCTTTCCTTTGTTCTACATGTCTTCTTAAGCTGAGCTTGTGTTTTTTGTGCTATTGCTTGTCAGTTTCTTCTTAGTTTTCATGTTACCTTATTCTGCTTGGATGTTCATTTTCATGGTAAGATGTGAAGTATTAAATTTCTTTTGGGTTACCCTATGGTCTATTAACTTTTCCCTCCATTTAAGACAGTCTATTATATTCTGTAATATACCTGACCTCCTTGCCACCTAGATCTCTTCCTATATTTTTCAGTTATTTGATATTGTTATTATTTTGATCTTTGGTTGACCTCTTTGCTCCTTTGAATTCGTTGTAGTTTTGTTCTGTTCTGGCCTCCACTATTCGTCATCTGAGTTTCAGGTGGTGTTGCCACATCTGTCAATTTCTGGTTATTTTCTGTTCTGTTGGTTTTCAGTCCAAAGAACACCCTTTAGGATGTTTTGAAGTGCCTTTGACAAAATCTCTTAGCGTCTGTTTACCCTGGAATGTTTGATTGCACTATCGTGTTTGATTGACAGTTTTGCTAGATAGACGATTCTTGGTTGGTGTTTTTTTTTTTCATTTAGGGTTTTATATATATCTCTCCATTGCCTTCTTGCCTGCATGGTTTCTGCTGAGAAGTCAGAGCTTTATCTGATTTGCTTGACTTTGTAGTTAACACCTCTCTTTTCCCTGGCTGCTTTTAGGATTCTCTTTTTGTCTTTGATTTTGGAGAGCTTGATTATTATATGTCTTGGTGATTTTCTTTTGAGGTCTATCCTTCCTGGGGTATTTTTGGTTTGTTGAATGTTTATCTTCTCATTCTTCATGATGTTAGGAAAGTTTTCTTCCAGAAGCTCTTCAACTATCTCCTTTATGAACCTCTCAGATTCTTCCTGTTCTGGAGTGCCAATAATTCTTAAGTTATTCCTCTTTGTATTGTTCATCATGAATCTTCGACTCTCTTCAGATTTTTTTTTATCCGTTTTTCTGCTTGCTGTTTTATCTTAGCAGTATTGAGAGATTTGCCTTCCAGCTTGCTGGTTCTGGCTTCCATCTTTTCAATTCTGCTCCTTGCCCCTTTCAGTGTATTATCCATTTCTGACATTTTATTATTAATCACCTGGACCTCTTTTTCAGGTTTTAAATTCATTCCAATGTTGTGTCCATCTTGTTTGTTTGTTCCTGTGGTACTTTCCTGACTTATTCCTCAATTTCCTCCACCCCTTTTCGGAGTATTTGAATTTGTTTCCATATCATTCTTCTGAATTCCTTCTCAGGCAAATCCAAAGCTTGCTC
Source organism: Chrysochloris asiatica (assembly GCF_000296735.1). Taxonomy (NCBI): domain Eukaryota; kingdom Metazoa; phylum Chordata; class Mammalia; order Afrosoricida; family Chrysochloridae; genus Chrysochloris; species Chrysochloris asiatica. The sequence goes on from NW_006408751.1 coordinate 3,344,958, forward strand.
TTTGTCTTCTGGAAAGCCTTGTCTGCCTCCAGCTCATTTGTCTCAGTTACTCTCTTCTGGTTTGAGACATGTTTTGAGATATTTTGTTGTGTATTTTTGTTCATTTTCAGCAGTTAGGTAGGTTTTTAATGCTAAATGAATGTTTGTTGTTGTGTTGTTGCACTTACTGTTTCCTGGTGGATATGAATCAGAGATAGGCTTACCTTTTCACGTGTAATGCCTAGCAGCTTGTTATTAGTTCTTGTCTCAATGGTGGAATATTATGCAGTATGCTTGTATCTTGGCTAAAGCCATTATTGTTGTCTTTTCTTAAGTAACGTAGTGAGAAATATTTCACACCTCCAGGAAAATAATGTGATCACAAAGACTAAAAACAGAAGGGATATAAAAAAGCAGAGACAAAAAACACCACTCTAAAACAGAAATAAAATGGTAGCTGACTGGCCAGTCACTTTTGCAGCTATGCGTGCACCATGGAAACCTCCAGCAGTGTGTGGTAGTGTCTACTCGCTCAGGCCCCTCCTTAGTCACCACCATAGAGGTTCACAGATAGATATTGAGAAGTTAATGGGAGAAATATTGTCTACTATTTTTGTCTCTGAAGGTCAGTTAGGTATCTGTGTGTGCATAGTGTAATTCTTGAAATAGTTGTGTCCTTTTTTGTTGGGTTTACAGAGTGTTCATACGGTTTGTCTGTCTGGCCAGACCCGCTTTTTTCTTTCTGTGTAGATAGGAGTAAAGATTCCCTCACAAGTTAACTTTAGGGCTGGGTCCCAGAGTTAAGCAGCTGCCAAAGTGAAACCAATGGGGATCTTCCTCTCTGTGTCATGGGAAAACTGTGGGCTCAACATTGGACCCTTTTGGGGGTGCACTGTCACCTGCCTGAAGGTGTCCAGGCTGGGCAGAGAAGGTGCAACAGGGAAGAGGAGGGGAAAACATGTAGAATCCCCCCACACCTCCTTTTGCAAATGTCACTGTACAGGTTTTTATCACTGGTTCACTGTGGTGGTCCAGCTGTGGCCCTGCCCTCTGAACTCAGCCCAGGCAGGGTAGCAACAGAGGGAGTCCCATGTCCTGATTGCTCCCTAAATCCCAATATTTTACTTTATACAGTTATTTTTCCACCAGTGGGCATGGGGAACTGATGCCCTGCACCTTATGCTTGATCCAGAGCCCTGTAGCTGTTCCGTGAAAGCAGCTTCTCTGGGTTTTCAACCCTTCCCCCACAGAGCCTGTCCTACCTGACTTTGCCTCTGCTGCTGCCAAAACCAGAAATCCCCCAGTGATCCACTTTTGAATATTAGTCAATGAAATCCTGTAGATCCCAAAGGAATACTCTCTAAAAAGAGTACAGGAAGATGAATTGCCTAAATTGAGAGGCACTTAAAACAGTAGGTAAAACAATGGACTTAAGCATACTAATTTGTGAAGATGTCACAGAACCAGGAAAGCATTGTTTCATTCTGCTGTATATAGTGTTACCATGAGTCTGAGTTTACTGGTGTGACTTTGTGGGATAATGCATCAGACTGCAAAGTCATTTGAACTGCAAGGTCGGTGGTTCAAGCTTGGGTTGGAATCGACTCGGCAGCACTTAACAACAACAACAAGAAACACAATAAAGGAGCTTCTAAGGAGTGTTCAATGAAGTATGCTATTTTCTGAAATTTACTCCATGTATGTGTTGCTGTTGTTAATAAGTGTAGAAGATAAATGATATGATGGTATGAGTAATCAAATGCCTATTTGTGAATGATGTGATAATGGTTAAAACAGTTGTGATAGCTGCACTTATATTCATTAATGAATGAAAATACTTCCATATTCTTTAAGGATTTACTTCCTAAATGTTGTTGTTATTGGGTGTCATTGAGTTGATTCCAATTACTAATGACACTAGAAGGAGCTCTGGTAGCATAGCGGTTACAAATTTGGCTGCTAACCTGAAGATAAGCAGTTCAAAACTACTAGCCTTCCTGTGGAAGAAAGATAATACTTTCTGTTCCCATAAATATTTGCAGCATCGGAAACTCTATACAGCATCCCTATAAGTTGGAACCAACTCCAAGGCATACTACCACCACCACAATGACACTACATGGCAAGTTAGAACTGCCTCATTTGTTTTCCTAGGCTGTAATCTTTACAAGAGCAAATGTCTAAGACTTTTCTCTTCAGAGTGATTGGTGGGTTTGAATCACTGAACTTTCAATTAGCAGCTGACTGCTATAACGACGCACCCTGAAGGCTCCTTAAATACTTTTGTGGGTCTTTAGGTTTTACTACAATCAATCAACTATACATGAATCTATCCATAAATCTATCCATTTATCCATCTGTCTTCTGTTATTTCAGCTTGAAATATGCCAAACATGTTCTTCCCTTTTGGGTTTCAAACTCAACATCTTTGCACATTTCATAATAATACTTTATCTTCTTAAGTCGCCCTTTGAAATCTTCTATTCAGCTCTTTTATCTCATTTCTTCCATTCTCTTTAGCTACGCTACATTCAAGTTTCATAGTCTCTTATTACATCCATTTTGGTCTTTTTTTTCCTTTTGTATCTTTTTAATGACTTTTTGCTTTCTTTATGGCCGGTGTTCTTGATGTCATCCCACAACTCCTCAGATATTTTGTCATTGCAAATCAATGTGTCCAATTTATTCTTGAGATGGTCTCTAGATTTAGGTGGGATATTCTTAAAATTAGGAGTCCTAGTATGATAGTATGATAAGCACTGGACCACAAGGTCATTTGAACTGCCAGATCAGAGGTTCAAACTCACAAGCCGCTCTTCTGAAACCCTATGCAAGGTCTCTATGAGTCAGAACAGACTAAATAGCATTAAACAACAATGTTAAATTCTCAAAGCCATACTTTGATTCTTGTGGACCTGTTTTTAATTTTCTTAATCTTCAACTTGAACTTGAATATGAGCAATTTATGGTCTTTTCCAGTCAGGTCCTGGCCTTATTCTGATTCATCAATCAGCTTTTCCATTATCACTTTCCATAACAAATCGGGCTGCAAACCACAAGTTCAGCTGTTCGAAACTACCAGCTGTTTCATAGGAGAAAGATGAGACTTTCCGCTCCCATAAAGATTTACAACCTTGGAAACCCTGTACAGGGTCACTAAGAGTCTGAACCGACTCCACGGCACATAACAACCACCATAGATATAGTTGGTTTCCTGTGTATTTCATCTGCTAAAGCTGTCTATAGTTTCCATTTATGCTGTTGAAAAGGGTATTTCCAATGAGTATGTCATTCTTTGTGATCTCCAACATCAATTTTTATCACCAAGTCCATATTTTCCAATTACTAGTCCTTGGTCTTTGTTTCCAACTTTTACATTTCCATCACCAGTAATTATCAATATATGTTTGATCCATTTCAGGTTGTGAAGTTGGCAAACATTTTTCAATTCATCTTTGGCATTAGTGGTTGGTATGCAAATTTTAAAATTAGCCATATTAAATGGTCTTCCTTATAGGTATATTATTCTATCAATGACAACATTGCATTTTAGAATTTATTTTGAAAATCATGTGTTTTTGAGAATGAATGTTACACCTATCCATTTCAATTGTGTACCTCCAGCATAGTAAACCATATGATTATCTGATTCAAAATGTCCAATACTAGCTCATTTCATTTCACTAATGCCTAGACTATTGATCTTTAAGAATTGTATTTCATTTTTTATAGCATCCAATTGGACTCTTGGTGTGGCACTATAGGATCAGCACTGGACTGTGAACTACAAAGTTGGTGGTTCAAACCCACTAGCTGCTCCTCAGAAACCCTATACAGTTCACTATGAGTCAGAACTAATTTGATGGAATCAAATAATAGCAACAGCAAATTTCCTATATCCATATAGTCCATATTATAATTACTAATTACTATGAATACTTCAGCTGTTTCTTCTCATTTTGAGCCATGCCACACCATCAAATGAAGGTTTGGAAAGCTTTATTCCATTCATATCATTAAGGTTGACTCTACTTTGAGAAGTCATATTTTGAGTGCCTTCCAACCTGAGAAGTTCATCTTCAGACACTATATCAGATAATGTTCTGCTGCTATTCATAACATTTTTACTGGTCAATATTTTTTAGTAGATCATCAGAACCTTCTTTCCAGTGTGCCTTAGTCAGAGGCTTTGCTGAACCTTATCCATCATGGGTGACCTTGATGGCATTTGAAATAGTAGTTGCATAGCTTCCAGCATCACACCAACACACTAGTCACTACAATATGTCATAATAACAGTTAAATGGTGGCTTACATATGTGCTGAATAAAAAATAGGATGTGTCCAAACCACTAACTCTGAATGCCATATTAAAAATGTGAAATGTGTGTACCTGTTGAGAGTATATTGAGATGCAAATAGAAACCATGAGAAAAATCATGAAACCATGAGACCTTGAGAAAGTTACCTAAGTCCTATCCTAAGCCTCTCTTGCTGAATCCGTAATGGAGTATGTTGTACTAGAAGATTAGTTTTAAAATTCTATCATATTCAACTATTTCCAAAAAGTCTATGAAATTTAAGCATTGAGTAATGTAATACATTTGATTAAGCCCCATAATGAGGTGCTTCTATGTGACATTTTCTGAAAAGTTATTTATAGGATCTTCTCCAGGGGTAGACTGATACATAATTTGTTTTCAAAATATACTTAGGACGGGTTTAATATGGTCATGGAAAAGCATTAGCAAAATATAAATTTTAAAATTATAATTCTAAGCAAAATATAAGCCAACCTTTATTTTAATAATAGTCTTATGAAAGTATCAACTATTTCAATTCTATTACGATAATATATGCTAATACCATCAACACCTCACTGTCATTAAAAGCACTGAACTGGAATAAGGCAACCATATCTTAGACTAAAAGACATGCTATTTAATATTATTTAGTGAGAGATTGCTTTTTAAACTCTAACTATGTCTGTCAAAATTTAGCAAAAACAATTTAAGAAATGCCCACTGATTGCAAAACATTGTACTAGACAACTTCTTATTTGTTTCATTATTTGTAAGCCACTGTTTAAATGAAGCTTATTATAAGCATCCTTGTTTGCCACAGATAACATGAACCTTTATAATTTATCCTAGAAACAAAGTTATAGAGACAAACTCCACAGTTGCTGTAATTATTTTAGAGGTTTCAGTAGCTGTAATTCAGTTTTCTTTAATTTCAAACTGATAAAAGAATTGTTTAATTTTTTTAAATTAAAAATCATTCAAAAAATAATGAATAGAATTCATACAGGAAGCTAATTCCTCTTTTCCAGATAACCATTAATAGATAATACACCAGAAGATTAGTTAGAATGATCCCACATCTGTTGGGTTATCCTGGGGTCAGTTGAAAGACGTTTATCTTTCTTCCCGGCTTCAACCACCCTTTTTAGGGTTTGAGCAAACTAGTCTCACACTCTACACAAACTACCTTTTTTCACAAATCTGAAGGTTGTTTTTTTTTTTTTTTTTTAATTGAGTCAATGTGTTTCTCATTTTACTATTATATTTTTAAAGTCGATAAGTACATCATTTATAGTAGCATTGCTTCACATTTTGTATAGTTGAGTAAGTGGCTCTCAAACTGAAAATGAAAGTTTGTGGCAAGCTCACACAAGGATGGAATGCACGGTGGTAAGTGGAAATGAGGGACATGGAAGGTGGAAACCCAGCTTAGTTGTCTTACCAAAAGAGTGGCAATGTGGACAAGAGTATATTGCACAAGCACAGGATGGAATTGACTAGAATTCAAGGTCAGACACTTAGGGACAGTGATTATAAGAAACAATAATAATTTTTTTAAATAGATGGTCAGACTTTTATACCATTGATGTTGCTGTTAAATACCTTTGAGCAGGTTCCGACACAAAGTAACCCTGTATAGGGTTTCTAAGGAGTGACTGTGAGTTTGAACCACCGACCTTGCAGTTCAAACCAACCTTTTAATTCTAAAAACTGTAAATTATTTAGTCGATCCACTATTGCACATTTTACTGAAGGCTGAGTGCTAAGAATAAAGTGTGCAAAATTAGAAAGACCAAATACTCAAATTTTTCCCTCACTTTTTTTTTAATTACTAAAAGGTAATTAAATAGATCATTCTCTGTCTTCCATATAATTGAAATAATTTGAAATAATGGAATTTCAGAAATTTCAGAAGCCAGTAAAACTCCAGTACTACATGAAATAGTTTACAAATTTTAGAAAATTAAAGGATATAATTTTTTAAGGGAAAGATACAAGAGTCTGTATTTCAATAACATCTCAGATGGCTGCATTATAAATATGTACTTATCAAAATTTAAGATGCTCAATATAACATATGGTTAAACACTGGATTATTAACCAAAAATTTGGCAATTCAAATCCACCAAAATGTGTCTCAGAAAACAGGCCTAGTTGTCTTGCTTTTGAAATTTCACAGCCTTGAAAATCTTATAGAGCAGTTCTACTCTACAGATTTGGGTTGGCCATTAATTGAAATCAACTCAAAGGCAAGCAGCAACAGTATAACTTAAAGCAAAATGATAAACTTTTTATTAAACATGTGCAAAGTAGAGGCAACTTGCCAATTAACTCTTGTTGTTACTGTTAGATATTGTAGAGTTGGCTCTGACTCAGTGTAACAAAATGAAACACTGCCCAGCCCCGCACCATCCTCAGAACTGTTGTTACACTTGAACCAAATGCTGCTGCCACTGTGTTAACTCCATCTCATCGAGTGTCTTCCACTTTTTTACTAATCCTCGTTTTACCAAGAATGATGTCCTTCTCCAAGGACTTATCCATCATTCTTGCTATTATGGCTTCTAAGGAGAATTCTGGCTATACTTCTTATTTCTTGTGGATATAAACCAAGTAGAGGGATTTCTGGGTCATACAGTTTTTCTAATCCCAATATTTGATTTCTTGACTGGCATAAGTCATAAGATCTTCAGTAGCTAACAATTCAGAAGTGATCTGCCACTCCTTCTTCCAAGTCTGTCTTAGTCTGGTCCACCAGGGTGACCCTACTGGTATTTAAAATACTGTTGACATAGCTTCCAGCATCACAACAGCTCACAAGCTATCAGAGTATGACAAACTGACAGATGAGTGGTGGACTATTCCACTATTGCTCCTTAATATCACTGTAATGCTGAGAAATTGTCAAAATATTTGTCAGTTTATAACTATTCATTCAAAACTACCTTTCAAGAACAAAAAGAGAATTTCAGATACATAAAGGCATTTTCATATCCCTTAACACTGAGATAAGCACTGGACTGGCAATCACAAAGTTGATGATTCAAACCCAAGGGCAGCTGCTCCTTGGAAACTTTAAACAGGGTTTCTATGAGTCTAAATGGCTCAATGGAACGTAGCAATTAATCTTCACTGAGTATCTTAGGTTGGGTTTTCTAGGGAAGCAAAACTGCAAAACCAGTGAGATATATGTATATATATATACATACATACATACATACATATATGTATATATGGAGCTCTGGTAGCGTAGTGGTTACTACTCAGGCTGCGAACCACAAGGTCAGCAGTTCAAAACTACCAGTTGTTCCACAAGAGAAAGATGAGAAACCCTGTACAGGGTCGCTAAGAGTCGGAACAGACTCTGCAGCACAGCACCACCAATCACTATATATATATATAGTGGTTGTTAGGTGCCATCGAGTTGTTACTGACCCATAGCAACATTATGAACAGCAGAATGAAACTCTGCCAGATCCTGGGCCATCCTCACTACTGTTGCCATGCTTGAGACCATCGATGCTGCCACTTGGCCAATCCATCTCATTGGGGTCTTCCTCTTTTTCTCTGACCCTCCACCTTACCAAACATGATATCCTTCTCCAGTGACTGGTCCCTCCTGACAATATGTCCAAAATATGAATATATTGATTTCCAGATATATAAGGAGCTCTGGTAGCATAGTGGTTACGAATCAGGCTGTGAACCGCAAGGTCAGCAGTTCGAAACTACCAGCTGCTTCCCGGGAGACAGATGAAGCTTTCTGCTCCCATAAAGAGAGAATTTTATTATCAAGGAAATGGCTTACATTTGTAGAGTCCCAGGTCCCCAGTGGAGGAGAGAGAGCCTTTCTCTTGTGTCCATTATATTGGGAGCAGGCCACACCCTCAAGGAAGCATCTCTTTAACTGATTAATAGCCAATCATCATAGAGTTAAATAAGCCTATATTAGATTTCATTATCATGAGAATAACCACATCCCAACTTCTAAACCTTTGGTAATTCTAGTCAAGTTCACACAGAACCCTAACTATTACAGTTCATCCTTGTCAACTTGAAACCTAAAAACAATATGCATAATTCATAAATAAATAAAGAAAATTGTAAAATCACACTTGCATAAAATGTGATATAATTAAAACATATGCAAGCAAAAATGCATTGGCCCCATTAAATCTTATATGTCACATATGAACAAAGCAAAAACATTTGATGCACACACATAAAACAAAATATATATATATTCATTACATGTCCAGATGGCTAGCATCTCAGGCTCCTCCAGATTCTTTCTGACCAGTAAACCAGGTGTCTTTCTCTCTTTTTTGCAACATCATTCTTTAAAGAAAAGGAAAAATGAAAATGAACTTTATATGGAAAGGAAAGAAATCTTGGCTAAGCAGAGCACTGCTTAAGAAAAAGAAAAAAGAAGTTGGAAGTCTCTCACTCCCTGATCTCCAAATTTACTACAGACACAGTGGTCAAAACACTGTGTATTGGTATAATGAAAAGTACATAGATCAGTGGAAGAGAATTGAGGACCCAGAAGTAAATCAAACTAAGCACAGTCAGGTGATCTTTGAAAAAGGGCTAAAATTTTCTTCTGGGTCTTCAAATCTTTTCCATTGATCTATGTACTTTTCATTATACCAATACACAGTGTTTTGACCACATTAAAAGGGGAAGAGATAGTCTCTTCAAAAAATGGTGCTGGCAAAACTGGAAATCAATATGCAGAAGAATTAAATAAGACCCGTGTCTCACACCATATACAGAACCAAACTCAACATGGATTAAAGACCTGTAAAATGCATAACTATAAAGATCATCAATAAAAAAATAGGGACAAACTTAGGGGCTCTAATACATGACATAAATGTACCACCAAACATTAGTAAAAACACAAACAGCAGAAGATAAAATAGATGACTCATTGTTTTTGTTAAGTGCTGTTGAGTTGGTTCTGACTCATAACGACTCTGTATAGGGTTTCGGAGGAGTGGTTGGAAGCTTGAGCTGCCAACTTTGCTGTTCAAATCAAATTGCAGTCCAGCGCATTAACCCTCAGTGCCACACTAGGACTCCAAAAAATTAGAGTCCTCCTAAAAATT
>NW_006408751.1:3354721-3357503 GCF_000296735.1 Chrysochloris asiatica
CTCAATGGTACCTAACCATAAAGAAATTCAGTGATACAGTGGTTTTTAACACCAGATATTTTATAAACAACAGATGATAACCGAAAAATATTAGAACCACAATGAAATTTCTGCAAAATCAGAAACGGAGGAAGAAAGAAACTCTATCATTTGGAAACAGAATGTCTGAGTGTCTCATATAATTCTGTTAAAAGTGGTTTCTTCTCATCTGTTTAACCCTGGAATTCTAGGTTAACCTCAGGAAATCAGCCTGCAACTTTCCCAGTGGGCTCTGATCTCACCAGATAAATTCATAAATGGTGGCTGGAACATTAAGAACCTAGCTTTGGTAACTGCCACTCAATATTATGTCCACATGATCACACTTACGAGACTCCTTTGGATAATCAAAGGAAGAAAAAAGAAAGAAAGAAAAACTCTGAAGCTATTTTTTGAATTTGCCAAGAATAAGAACCCTTGAAGTTTTTCATGGTAATGAACAAAATTTTATGAGTGTAACATATGCTTGCCAATACAAAAAAAAGTATAATTCAGTAATAACATCAGAAGTTAACTAAAAATAATGGAGAACATGCTCCTTGGCAGAATTGGCTTATTAAATTTGAATAATACTTAATCAACAGGCCATAAACCACAGTTTCCATAATAAAGTTAAAATTATCTATGTACCACACTATCTCTAATATGTTATAGAAGATAAAAAGGAAGGAGGAGAAGAAAAGCACTAGAGAAAACCATGATCCATAATTTGATAAATTATATAATACTATATTCTGACATTCAATAGGGTAAAGTTCAGCAGATCTTGCTGCCTTAATTTGCCTTGCAATATTAAATATTCATAAAGCCAAATAACGTTCAAGTTACTAACTTCAATCTATCTATTATGAGAATCAAATACGAAGATGCAGTTTACAGTATTCTAACACACACACAAACACACAATTTCAGATGTTTTCAAAGGATGTAAAAGAGCAAAGGTCTTAACCTACTAGGGATCAAGAGAAACAAATAAAATCTGGACATGAAATGACAAATGTACATGTAAATACATAGTTGGTATGTGTAGTGGTTCTGTGGGCTAAGTACTCATGCCCATCGAAATGGGGCAGCCACTGCTTACTCCATCCATATGGAATATAGTACCAGTGTTACCAGCCTCTTGTTTTTCCACAAGAAACCCAAAATCTGGATTTCTAAGTGAAATTCTCCAATTGTTAAATTTTGGCTCAATTTTATAAAAAACAGCATGTTGGCCAAGAAAAACACTATATAGGCCAAGCTCAACCCATATAGTAATGTGTGACTTCTATTTTAAGTAATTGACTATAGAATTTAGGCATTTTATATTTCCACATAAAAATACTGAACATAATTAAATAGTGATATTTGGTATAAAATCCAAAAGAAAAATATCAAAATCAGATTACCATTAACACCCTAGTTTTTAAAATTAAAAAATACCAAAATAAGGGTTAGAACTTTCCATTCTTTATTAAAGGGCCCTACTTGTCATATATTCTTATTGTTGTTGTTTTAAGAATCATCGAGCTGGTTCCAACTCATAGCAACCCTGAAGAGATTTTTCAGAGGAGTAGGTGGTGCTTCTAAACTACCAACTTTGCAGTTGGCAATTCAGTGCTTATACCACAGCACTATACCAGACTCCATTTTCTTATTAAGAATAACTAAAGCTTACAGGAAACAAACACATGTGCACCCTTCCAGCCCCGCTTCCCCAGAAGAAAATCCTAAGCTTTTTAATCACATTTAGCTTACTCCTGTAAGGAAATAAAGCACTGTAGATATCTGCTCAACACATCTCCAGTCCCCATTTTCCTTCCAGCGCTCCAGAAGCAATCAATATTCTGAAGCTTGTACTATCAATCCCATACTATCTGTGGTATGGTTATATATATGTTTAAACTTCATATTATATGCATCTTGAAAAGTGCTTTCTTCACTAAATAAATATGATTCTAAATTATGCCTATATTGGAGTCCCTGACTAATCCAAAGGTTGGAGGTTCAAGTTCATCCAGATGTATCTCAGAAGAAAGACCTTGCAATATACTTTCAAAAAATCAGTTATGAAAAATCCTATGAAGCACAGACCTACTCTGACACACCTGGGGTTGCCATGAATTTAAATCAACTCTACAGCAAAGATTGCTTAATCTTCATTTATCTAATTTATTTCTACTCCCAGCCTTTCTAATTGCTTTTAAACTTTGTATTGGCAAATAGCACTGGACTTCCAGAAAATTAGAAAATAAAATATTCACATATATCTTTTATCTAATTTTCTTTAGCGTTGTTGTTATTAAGTGCTGTTGAGTCAGTACTGACTCATAGTGACCCTGTATAATGTTTCTGAGGTGTGGTTGGTGGGTTTGAACCACCAACCTAAAGGTTAGCAGTACATTGTTTATCCTACAATGCTACACCAGTATTCTTCCTCTAAGGTTACAGTTCATAAATACATAGGGCAATTATCAAACCAGGATGTCAAACACTGGTAAAGAGAATTTTTTTTTTTTTAATAAATGTTTTATTGTGAATTATGTGATAGTTTACATGGGAGAACATTAGTTTTACACTCATTCTATCATATATCCTTTCATTGCCATAGTTACAATCCCGTCCATGCATCATCAACCAACCAAAGGATATACCCTACAAGCCTGCCCCACCACCCTCACCCCCCTGATCATCAGCACACAGCCCCTTTCCCTCTCTGGATCTCAAGTCCGCAGCCACTCCATCTCTCCGCGTCATCGTC
>NW_006408751.1:3358548-3361296 GCF_000296735.1 Chrysochloris asiatica
AACAACAACAACAACAACAACAACATCTAATCAGGAGTTCACATAGCAAGTGGTGCCATGCCTCATAATCTCCTTAAACTGTGACATTTCCTCAATCCTTGCTTTGTCTTTCGTAATTTACATACTTTTCATAAGTACTGGTCACCTATATTGGAGAATGGGTCTCAATTTACATTCACCCAATGTTTACTAACTTCTCAATTGAGGTTATCTGGTTTTTGATAAAACTTTTGAAGAACTGTTGTGTTTTCCCTGTATCACATTTATTACTGGTGATGTGGACCCTGGTTACTTGGTTAAGATTCATTGATGTCTGCTGGGTGTCTCCACTATAAAGTTGCTTTTGAAATTTATAAATATTTTGAGAAAATGGTATTATATTCTCCTCAAATTTTTGGTCTTTTATTTTTAGCATAAATCTGATCTTGTCTGCAACAAGTACTGAGATAGTGTTTGTCTAATGGTGATTTCATGCACCCACAATTCCTTTCAAATTACTTAATTGAAATTTTTATGAGAGGGACAATCCCTTCACTGTCAATTTATCCATGTATTCAATGACTACATTTGTATCAATATGGGATCATAGATATTTATTTTATTCTAATGGTACTGAATTATCCACTACTATGTGTATTTTGTTGTTCAAATTTTCCTTTTTGGTCATTAGAAGCATTTTCCACGTAGTTCCTGTGTCCTATTGTCATTCTCCTATCCTTTTCCAAGCACTTCTCATTTCCTGTCATCTCAATATATTCAAGACCCATTGTATTTTTTCCCTGTCCAGTCCTGAAATCAAATTTTCTACATGAGTCATTGTTCTTTTTATTGGACCATGGGATATAAAGCTAAAAATATGGGTCAAATAAGTATGGTGAAAGAATACAACCCTGTCGCACCCTTTCCTGATTTTTAACCATTCTGTGTTTCCATGTTCTATTTGAATAACTGTCTCTTGATCTGTGTACAGATTTCTTGTGAGCACATTTAAGTGTTCTGGAATACTCATACTTCACAATGTTGTCCATAGCTTGTCATGATCTGCACATTTGAAAGCCTTTGTGTACTCAATAAAGTACAGGTAAACATCTTTTTGCTATTCTCAGCTTTCAGCCAAGGTACCTCTGATGTCAGTAATGATACCCCTTGGTCCACGCATGTCCTCAAGTGAATCCAGCTTGAACCTCTGGAAGTTCTCTGTCAATGTATACTTGCAGACATCTCTGCATTACCTTAGGAAAACTTTACTTGCATGGGATATCAAAGATGTTGTCAGATAATTTTCGCATTCAGTTGGGTCACCTCTCCTTGGAATGGTCACAAATACGGTCTCTTCCAGTCAGTTTGCCAGATAGTTGTCTTCCAAAATTCTTGGCAGAGATGAGTGAGTGCCTCCAGTGCTGCCTCACTTTGTTGAAAGATTTCAATTTGTATTCCATCAATTCCTGGTGCCTTGCTCTTTGCCAATGCCTTCAATGCACTGTAGACTTCTTCCTTCAGTACCATTGGCTCTTGATCACATGCTACCTCTTGAAATGGTTGAACATTGACCATTTCCTTTTGGTACAGTGATTCTATTATTCCTTCCATCTTCTTTTGATGCTTTCTGCATCATTCAATAATCTGCCCAGAAAATCCTTCAATAACAAAATCTGAGGCTTGAATTTTTTCTTCAGTTCCCTCACCTTGAGAAATGCTGAGCGTGTTCTTCCCTTTTGGTTTTCTGACTCCAGGTCTTTGTACATTTCATTATAATCATTGACTACATCTGTGGAAAGAGACAGTGGGAAAGTTCCATATCATCAGCCAAAACAAGGCCAGGGACAGACTGTGGAACAGACCATTGGTTGCTTATATGCAAATTCAGACTGAAGCTCAAGAAAATGAAAACAAGTCCACAAGAGCCAAAATATGGCCTTGAATATATCCCACCTGAATTTAGACAGCATCTGAAGAACAGATTTGGTACATTAGACACTAAAGACTGAAGACCAGAAGAGTTGTGGGATGACATTAAGAATATTATTCTTGGAAGAAAACAAAAAGTCATTACGAGACAAGAAAGAAGGAAAAGATCAAAATGGATGTCGGAAGAGACTCTGAAACTTGCTCTCCAGAATAGAGATGCTAAAGAAATTGGAAGAAATGAACAGGTACATGAGCCAAACAGAAAATTTCAAAGGTCCTAAGGGTGTAAAAAATATATATTGCTAAAGTAGATAACAGGCAAACAGAAAGATACTTTTAAGTCCAGTTACCTTAGAGTTTACTTAAAACAAGAGTAAAATGTCATAAAGTTTTTGAGCAATAAATATTTGGTTCTTTAAATAACAATTATGAAAATAGCAGAAGGAAATTAAGGAATGCTGTACTTGTGATCCATGCAAAACACCAACATTTTGAGTTGTACATAATTAAAGAAGTATCTCAAACACCTTTAAAAATACGATAATAGCCAATACATAGAAGCATGCCTTAGGTGGGCAGAGGAATGCAATTTAGAAAAGGAAAAGAAAAATCACAAGGAACTACTCAATTTCTTAATAATCAATGAGAAAGAAAAGTAACATTGAACTTCACATATTGATTTTACACAACTTCTATACAGTACCTTGACTTAAATCCAATAACAAAAGTTAAGACTCTCCTCTTCTATTTTTGGTGAACAACTAACTGCCTGGTAAAAGTGGATGACTTTCACCCCCTGGATTTTACCTGGGAGTAGCCTTTACATTTTTTTTTTTTTTT
>NW_006408751.1:3361396-3365968 GCF_000296735.1 Chrysochloris asiatica
TTTTTTTTTTTTATTTAAAAGAGGGCAGGTTTGGCACTTTCATACTGATGTCATCAAATTTAATATTTAGTGGGATCTCAGGAAGATTCATGTTCTTTACAGCTGATACAGCACAAACTGCTAAGCCAGCTTCAGATTTCTCCAGTTTATTTTGTGCATAAATTTATGTAACAATCTCATTCAGGTTGGTCTCCATTATCATTCCACCACGACCTTGTAATTTAAAACGACTTTGCAGTCTAGCGCATTAATCCACAACGGACTTAATATATAAGTGTGTGTGTGTGTGTGTATTGAAAGCTATGAATTCATATTGATACAAGATTCATTGTAGATTCCCATTATTCTTTATTGCAAATTACTTCTCTAACAGTGAAAAGTCTGTTTCTCAATCCAGTCACCATTTCTGCAAGAATATCGTGAACCTTGTCTACATAGAAAATTTAATCCAGTTCACAGACATTTTCAAAACATTTGTCTATTGTTTCCACAAATACTTGAATTAGGTCTAAAATGCCAAGTTCACTTTCTGAAGAATCCACACAGAAGACAAAATATAATGTTGCATAATGTCTATAAATCAATTTTAAGAAATTACAAACATTTTCATCTCTCTTAGATACCAAATGGAATGTCTCTCTGATAATTTTCTGTTGTGTATCTTCACTGTGTTGTTGTTGTTAAGTACCATGGAGTCAATTCCGACTCCTAGTGACCCTGCACAGGGTTACGGGAGCCGAAAGCCTCATTTGTCTCCCGCGGAGCAGCTTGTAGTTTCGAACTGCCGACTTGAGGTTAGCAGCCAGATTCGTAACCACTACGCTACCAGAGCTGCTGCTAATACTTGTAGAGCCGCGGTTTCCAGTGGTTGTTGAAGATGAGGATTGCCTTGATCATAGCAGGGCAGGGCAGATCAGGTAGGCACTAGGGGGCCAGGGAGGGCGCTGGCGCATTAGCCTTGCCTAGGGATCTAGTCAGAGATCCTTCCCCATCTTCCCCCTCCCACATGCCTGCACTCGATCCTGAGCCTCTGGGCACAGGATACAGATGTGTGTTTGTTGTTAAGATCCCATTGAGTCTGTTCTGACCCATAACGATCCTGTGTAGGGTTTCCGAGGAGCAGCTGGTTAGCTTGAACTGCCGACCTTGTAATTTAAAACGACTTTGCAATCTAGCACATTAACAGCACACCAGGACTATATATATATATGTGTGTGTGTGTGTGTGTGTGTGTGTGTGTGTGTATTGAAAACTATGAATTCATATTGATACAAGATTCGTTGTAGATTTCCATTATTCTTTATTGCAAATTATTTCTGTAACAGTGAAAAGTCTGTATCTCATTATTTTAAATAGATTCACTTAGTTGTTCAGTTACAGCATAGACATAAAGTTGTTTCAGTAGTGTTAATCCATACTCATGTAAGAAGTAAGTACTAAGCAATGTACAGTATTCTTGCATAGTTCTTTCTGACTTTGACCTACAATATACAGCCAGATATTATTTTGGTTATATTTTTGTTCAACATTCAGTTATTTTGCTACTGTTTGCGTTCATTTAAGGTTCCCTTCCCATCAAGGATAATTTTTAATTTTTATTTTCCAGTTGCTACCAAGTTCATTACAGCTCATGGTGACACCATATGTGTCAAAGAAGGACTATACAGTTTTCAATGGTTACATTTTAGAAGTAGATAAGTCAAGACTTTCTTCCAAGAATCCTCTGGTGGACTTGAATCACTAGGCTTTTCAATTAGCAAACTTTTTTTTAGAAGGATCAGCATGAGGCTGGTCTCTATTAGGTGGAGATTAAATAAATCCCAAATGTCAAACTTTTCCAAGATGCTATACCACACCATAATACTTGGTATCAACCACCATTTCTCCCCTCAGTATTTCTACTTACATCTCAGGGATCTGTAGTTGGTTATATCTCAGAACTCACAAACTATCAATAAAATAGCTCATGCAGTTATGTGTGATGTTATTGTTAAGTGCCATCAAGTTGGTTCCAATTCATAAAATATTAAATGATGCAGAAAACATCAAAAGAAGATGGAAGGAATACATAGAGTCACTGTACTAAAAAGATATGGTCGATGTTCAGTTACTCCAAAAGGCAGTATACGATCAAGAACTGATGGTATTGAAGGAAGAAGTCAAAGATGCACTGCAAATATTGGTGAAAAACAGGGTTCCAGGAATTGAAAGATTACAAATTGAAATTTTTCATCAAAGTGATGCAGCACTGGAGGTGCTCACTCATCTATGCCAAGAAATGTGTAAGAGCTACCTGGCCAACTGATTGGAAGAGATACATATTTGTGCCAATTTCAAAGAAAGGTGACCCAATGTCAAAATCATTGAATAATATTAATATCAATTGAAACTAAATTTTGCTAAAGATAATTCAGAAGCAATTGCAACAGTACCTTGACAAGGAATTGTCAGAAACTCAAGCCAGATTCAGAAGAGAACATGGTACTAGGGATATCATTGTTAATTTCAAATGGATCTTGACTGACAACAGAGAATACCAGAGAGATGTTTACTTATGCTTTAATGACTTTTCAATGGCTTTCAACTGTGTGAATCTTTACAAGCTATGGATAACATTAAGAAGAATGAGTGTTCCAGAAAATCTGATTGTGCATTGCTGTTGTTGTAGTGTCATTGAGTTAGTTCTAACTGATAGCAATCCTGTATAGGGTTTCCCAAGGAGCAACCAGTGAGTTTGAACCATCAACATTGCAGTTCAAACTAACCTTGAGCTCAAGTGCTTATCCTAAGGCACAATAACAGGACTCAACGTTTGTGCATAGATCTGTATATAGATCAAGAGGCAGTCGTTCAAATAGAACAAGGGTATACTAAGTGGTTTAAAATTAGGAAAGGTATGTACCAGAGCTGTATTCTTTTACCATACTTCCCCAATCTATATGCTAAGCAAATAATCTAAGAAGCTGGATTATATGAAGAAGAGCATGGCATCGGGATTGGAACAAGATTTATTAAGTATCTGCAATGTAGAGATGATTTAACTTTTCTTGCTGGAAGTAAAGAATACTTAAAATACTTTCTGAAGAAGATCAAAGACCACAGCTTTAAATATGGATTGCACATCAATGTGCAGAAAACAAAAATCCCCACAACTGGACCAATAAAAATAATCAGGATAAATGAAGAAAAGATTGAATTTGTTAAAGGATTTATTTTCTTGGATCTACAACCACACCTTTGGAAGCAGCAATCAAGATAATCCAATAACGTATCACACTAAACAAATCTGCTGCAGACCTCTTTATAGTGTTCAAGGACACAGTTATCAGGACTAAGATGCTCCTGACCCCTAAAAATGTATTTTCAGTCACCTCATATGTAGGTTAAAGTTGGACAATGTGACTATAGAAGAATTGATGTATTTGAGTTATGGTGTTAGAAAAATATTGAAAGTGCCATGGACTGCGAGAAGAACAAACAAATCTGTGTTGGAATAAATGCATCCAGAATACTCCTTACAAGCAAGGATGGTGAGACTTTGTTTTTCATTCTTTGGATGTATTAACAGGAAAAAGATATTGTATTTGGTATATTGGAGGGTAAGTGAAAAAGACGAAGACCCCAGATGAGATGGATTCGCACAGTGGCAGCAGCAATGGTCTCAATCATAACAACAATTGTGACGATGGTGTTGGATGTGCCTAGGATGGCTATGAGTCAGAACCAACTAGAAGGCACATAACAACAACAGTATTTTTCTGAACAGCAGCTGGTGGGTTTGTACTGCAGGTCAGTCTTGTGGTTAGTAGTCCATTGTATCTTATAGTGCCACACCAGGACTCCAAGGGATTGTTCTTTACATTATGGATTTGGCTGGTCACAAATACAAAGTGTAGACATCAGTCTAGAGGATTTGCCTTACCCATATGCTTTTAGGGGCTTGAGACCCAAATTGGTAGGATGCTGATGCATAAGGCTGTGGAATCTGGCAACTCAGGCCAAATGATAGGCCACAAATTCCACAAAATGGAAGTCAGATTGAAATGAGCCAAATGGAAGATTCAGAGCGAAAATGAATTTTTCTAAAGCATTCCTATACATTGGAAGCAGATCCTATCCTGCAAGAAAAAAAAAAACTGGTGATGACTTCTTTCTCACACTATTTGGTAAGGTTGTTATTGTTAAGTGCCATTGAGTTAGTTCTGATTCATAGCTATCCTGTATAGAGTTTCTGAGGAGTGGCTGTTGAGTTTGAACTGCTTACCTTGCAGTTCTAATTAACCTTTCGATCTAGTGCATTGTACCACAATGCCACACCAGAACTCTGGTAAAGTTGTTGTTAGGTGCCATTGAGTCAGTACTGACTCATAGCAATCCTATGCACAGCAGAACAAAACACTGCCCGATCCTGGGCCAACCTCACTATTGTTGCCACACTTGAGTCCATCGATGCTGCCATCTGGCCAATCCATCTCATTGGAGGTTTTCTTCTTTTTCTCTGACCCTTGTTGTTGTTGTGGTCAGGTGCCATCAAGTCGGAACCGACTCACAGCAACCCCATGCACAGCAGAA
>NW_006408751.1:3368695-3371362 GCF_000296735.1 Chrysochloris asiatica
GTGAGAAAGATGAGTTTCTCATACTTTGGAAATATTATCAGGAAGAACCATTCCCTAGAGAAAGACATCATGCTAGGTAAAGTAGAGGGTCAGCAAAAATGCGGAAGTCATCCAACAAGATAGATTGGCACAGTGGCAACAGCAATAGTCTCAAGCTTAACAATGATTGTGAGGCTGGTGCAGGACTAGACAGTTTTCGTTCTATTGTATTTGAGGTCGTTATGTGTCAAAATTGACTAGATGGCACCCGACAACTACAAAACAATCATAGAAAAATCCCCAAATTTAAAAACAAAAACTACATAGGATTTTTTTTTTAACTACTCAAAATATGCAGATTTTTCTTACTATTTTTCCCAAAATATCATTTCTATTCTTAGTCTGGTTTTGCTGTTTATTTTTCCCTCTATAAAAGTTATTTAAGAATATTACTTCTAAAATGTGATAAGGAATGGAAACAAAGTCTGCCAGTAATATTACAGAATAGAATAAAATCCTTAATGAATAGCATACATATGGCTTAGTAATGATGTAAAGAGGAGAGCGTCTGAAGTCTGCACATTGTGGTTAACAAGTAATATATTTTTTATAATCCCTCCTTGACTTATGGTCTCGGGGGGGAATTTTGAGGCAGGACAATTGCATACGGAAAAAATAAAGTGACAAAAAATTTCCCCAGGAAAAAGATGAGCCAGATATTTTATATCTCATTATTCCTGCTCATAGGGAAAGGAATAGAACTTTTATTTTCCTTATGAACAATTAGAAAGACATAATAAGATATGTTTGTAAACTAAAAAAAAAAAAAAAAAATGTGGCTAGCTAATTCTGTGAAATTATTTACAATTCTAAATTACTCTAGAGTAGTTGTATGATTGTATGATCTATTTCACTGAACACCATTGCAATGTACCAAAGAAACCAATTATACCCCATGTTGTGAAATTAATTTAAATTTATACTCTTAATCCTTGTTGGTAAAACTCCTGATTAACTGTTCAAAGTATGTTATTATAAGTCTGCCAGAGCTCCTAGTGTCTTTAAATCTCTGTAGAATCCATTTCAAGCTAAGAAGACATCCCTACTCTTCTAATGGATGATGTGTATGTTGCGGGGAGGGGTTGAAAGAGATGAGGAGAAAATACCCTCATCACGAATCTATACTAGACTGTATGCCTTCATGGTGTCCCGGTGTGGCACTGTGGGATAATGCACTGGATTGCAAAGTCAGTTTGAGCCACAAGATCAGTGGTTCCAATTCACCAGCAGCTCCTTGGAAACCCTATACAGGATTGCTATAAGTTAGAACTGACTCAAGGGTGCTTAACAACAACAACATAAGTCCTCATATTTATCACTCTACCCTTTCACTAATGAGCCTTGGTGGTGCAATGATTAACTGATTGGCTACTTACTGAAAGATAGATGGTTCGAACCTATCCAGTAGCTTTTCAGGAAGAAGACCTGGAGATCTGCTCCTAAATGATTTTATGTTGTTGCTGTATGCTGTTGAGTAAATTCTGACTTATAACAACACTATATGACTGAGTAGGGTTTCCAAAGCTATAAATTTTACAGGAGCAGATCACCAGTTCAAACTACTGACCTTTCAGTTAGCAGCCCAGCACTTAATCATTGCAACACCAAGGCTTCCAGTAAGATTATAGCCTAGAAAACCTTATGGAGCAGTGTTATTCTGTCACACAGGATCATTATGAGTCCTGGTATTGATAAGCACTGGACTTCTAACCACAAGTCAATGGTTCAAACCCATCAGCCACTCCTTGGAAACTCTATACAGGGTCACTACGAGTTAAAATGGACTCAACAGCATTTACAACAATAACAGCCTAACAAAACCAACAACTCTTTCACTATAGCATTCCCCAAGTAATATCAAGAAAGTGTTGGTGAATGAATTACTAAGTGAAGCTGACCGAAGCCTCTTTATGTTCAGGAATCCACTGGGGGAGGGAGAATGGGTTGGAAAAAGACAAATTCCACCACAGAGTCTGAATGCTCTGAGAATTGGACTTCACTGAGGTAACATCATGCTGGGAGCTATCCAAGGTACCAACCAACTAGAGCAAAAACTATGACTCCATTCTGATTAGTTTGTCCTGTTGCTGTTGTTATTAAGTGCCATCGAGCCAGTTCCGATCCATAGTGACCCTGTACAGGACTTCCAAGGGCAGCTGGTAAGCTTGAACCGCTGACCTTGCAATTCAAACCGACTTTACAGTCCAGCTCATTAACCTCCAATGCCACACCAGGACTCCATAATGACACTGTAGGATAAGTACTAGACCACAACATCATTCTGAAGCTCAAGGTCAGTGGTTCAAACTCACCAGTTGCTCCTTAGAAACCATATACAAGGTTGTTGTGACTGGGAGCCAACTCCACAACACTTAACAAGTATATATACATCGGAAACTACAGCATGGCTCTTAACATATGTATAGATATGTAAGTCCTGATGTGGCACTGAAGGATAATGCACTGGAACACAAGGTCTGTTTGAACCACAGTTCAGTGGTTCAAACCCACAAGCTGCTCCTAGGAAATGTTAAACAGGGTCACTATGAGTCAGAACTGACTAGATGGCACTTAACAACAACAACAGTATACATAAAGAGAGTGAAAGAGAGTCCTGGAGTGGTGCTT
>NW_006408751.1:3371462-3383085 GCF_000296735.1 Chrysochloris asiatica
ATATAGATGGATGGATAGATAGATAGATAGATAGATAGATAGATAGATAGATAGATAGATAGACAGATAGATAGATAAAGTTAGTGTGGTGCTGTTTTCTTAATACAAAATACAAAGTTTCTTCTTCTGTGGAATGAGCCTCTAAATCAAGAATCTGGCTTAGAGAATTTTGTTACTATTAGGTACAATCCAGCTGGCTCTGCCTCATAGTGAACTGATGTGAAACAGAATGAAAATAGTATCTGGTCCTACACCATCCTCACAGTCATTGCTATGTTTAAGCCTCTTATAGAAGACACTGTGCATGTCTATCTTCATGAAGGTCAAAATCTTTAATACTATTCTTCTTATTTACCAACTATGATGTCCTTATCCAGAACAGATACCTCCTCATAGCAAGTCCAACATATATAAGACACAGTCTCGCCGTCCTTGCCTATAAAAGGGGAATTCTGACTGCACTTATTTCAATGAAGATTTGTTCTTTCTTTTGTTCTTTCTTCTGACAGTCAATGGTTCATTCAACATTCTTCACCAACATCATAAGTCAAATACATCAATTCTTTTTTCATCTTCCTTACTTATTGCCCAGTTTTTGCATGCATATGAGGCAACTGAAAATACTGTGGCTTGGGCCAGATGCACTTTAGTCTTCAGAGCAACATTTTTTGCTTCATCCCACTTTAAAAAGGTAATTTTCAACATAGTTTCCCAGTACAATGCAACACATTATTTTATATATGGATGGTTACTTCCATGGGCCCTGATTATGAATCCAAGAAAAATGAAATCCGTGAATAACTTCAATCCTTTGTCATTTATCATGATGTTGCTTATTGGTCCAGTTGAGAAGATCATTGTTTTCTATAGGTTGATGTGTAATCCATGCTGTAGTCTTTGTTCTTTACCAATGCTCTAAATCATCCTGGCTCTCATCAAGTAAGATTATGTCATCTGAATATTTCAGATTATTAGTGAGTCTTCCTCCAGTCCTGAATTCCCATTCTTCTTATATAGTTCAGCCATTTCTTAAAAGTATAGCTTCTTGAAATATTAAAAAAGCATGGATAAAATTATAAAGAATGCTAATTATACTCATGAGGAACCTGTACATAGACCAATAGTCTTTAAAATAGTAAAGTGGTTTAAAATTGTGTTGGTTATAATCAGGAAAGGTGTGTGTCAATATTGTATCCTTTCACTATGCTTATTCAATATGTATACTGAGCAACTAATCTGAGAAGTTAGACCATATGAATGAGAGTTTAAAAGCAAGGATTCTAAATATAGAAAATTCCTATGAAATTTGACTAATGAGTTAGGCGATCTGTTAGGTTTGACTCCTTATGTATGTTTATATGAAATTGAATAGACTGAATAGATATTTGGTCTTTCTTTTTAATTATCACAGAATTCATAATTTACTCCTTGCACGACGTAGGCCAAATGAGTTGACTTTTTTGTGATAATCAAACATAAGAGTAATATGCTTACAAATAAGTATACACATAGCTATAATTACAAATTGATTAATTCTGAAGTCCTGCTAAAACCAGCTACTTACTTAACGGTGATTGTTACAAACTACAAAATTTTGGTGCCAAGAAACTAAATCACTCTCTCTACACGTGACCATAATTTCATACTTACGTTGATTTGCATTTAATGGAGTAAACATCTCTACTTTTAGAGAGAGAGATTTAACTCTTGGTTTTAAAACATTTACAAAGTTGGTTGGACTGGACCATGAGGCCAATGGGAAGGAAAGTGTAGATGCTATAATCTTTCATCAAAATCATTAGGAATGATTTCCAAAGACTCCACTTAAATCAGCAATCTGTCATATTATAGAGAACAGTGTTATCACAGATCACATAGACATTGCTTTTTCATGCCTGTTTCCAAAATAATGAATAATGGAAATTTAATGTACTACTTCTTAGATCTCTTTAGAATACTGTCCTACGTATTGGCTTCATGCTGCTTTTTGAAACTGTTGTTGTTAAGTGCCATCGTGTTGATTCTATCCATAATGACACCATGTAGGATTTCCGTGGAGCAGCTGGTGAACTTGAACCACCGACCTTACAGTTCAAATGGCTTTGCAGTCTGGCACATTAACCCACATTGCCACACCAGGACTCTGAAATCAGCACTCTTAAAACCTCATATATAGTACAAATATTCAATTCTTCTTAATGTTGTCAAGTGCTGTAGAGTCAATTTCAACCCATAGCGACCCTGTATAGGGTTTCCAAGGAGCAGCTGGTGAGCTTGAACCACCAACCTTGCAGTTCAAATGGCTTTGTAGCCTGGTGCATTAACCTACAGAGCCACACCAGGACTCCAGAGTATTGGGATTCAATTACTAAATTGTATGAACTAGGAGAATCACTTTGAAAAATCATTTTAATGAGGCAGAATGGTTTCCAGGTGTGCATAAAATTTGTATGGTGATAGAATCAATGGCATATTTAAGAATGTATGTATGCCTTAATGTTTTGCAGTCAGCACAGAACAGAAAATGATATAGTCAGTGAAACAAAATTTACCTGGCTTACCTGTTGTTAAATGCTGTCAAGTTATTGGCACACAGTGACCCTGTATGCGGTTTCTGAGAAATGGCTGGCAGACTTGAACCATTGACATTGTGGTTAGCAGTCCATTGCTTATCCTTGTTGTTTTTAAGTTCTGTCAAGTTGGTTCCAACTCATAGCAACCCTGTGTAGGGTTTTTGAAGAGTCACTGGTGAGTTTGAACCACCAACCTTACAGTTCAAACCAAACTTACAATCCAGTGCTTATTCTGCAGTACCATTTGTTGTAGTAGTTAAGTGTTGTCAAGTAGGTAATGACTCATAGAGACCCTGTATAAATTTCCCAAGGAGAGTCTGGTTAGCTTGAACTGCCAACACTGCAGTTCAAGCTGACCTTGCATTCCAGTGCATTAACCCATATCGCCACACTGGGACTCCAACACCACCATAGTACTATGTATAAATCCGGTAAACAGTCAATTAGATTCAACTTTTTGTTACTTGAGAGGTTCTTGCCTTGGTGGGAATGGATACTTCGTTTATGACAGCTTATTTGTATTTGCCATTTAAATCAACCTATTTTTCTTTTAATTTCAATCTTTATAAAATACAGGCACTTAATTTTCAAAGAAAAAAGGTGAATTAGTGAGCTTCAAATCTGTGATTATCAAAGTATGTTTTATAAAACACTAAATCTAATGTTGCACAGGAGTCCTGGTGAGGTGCTGTGGGTTAATGCACCAGACTGCAAAGCCATTTGAACTGCAAGGTCAGTGGTTCAAGCTCACCAGCTGCTTCTTGGAAACCCTAGACAGGGTTTGCTATAGGTTGTAACCAACTCAATGGCACTTAACAACAACAATGTTGCACAGGAGTTCTGGTATGTTAAAGAACCTTTACTGTAAGGAAAAATAATCATGTATTTTTGTTCAACTGACTTTTCCCAAAGTATATCAAAAAGCCTCTATAACAGTTATTTACTTCCCATGGAACTAATCTTTCCCAGAGCACAGTTTAGTCTAACACTATCATCCTAAATTATTTCTTGATAGCTTGAATACTAGGAAAAATGTAACTATGAAGCCCTGCTCTTGGGAGGTGTCATAATATGGTGAAAGTATGGTTGTTAGGTGCCTTCAAGTTGATCCAGACACACAGTGACCCTATGTACAATAAAAAGAAACACTGCCTTGTCCTGTGCCATCCAGATAATCACTGTTACTATTGAGGCAAATGCTATTGCTTCTGTGCCAATCCATTTCATTTGGGGTCTTCATCTTTTTTGCTGATCCACCACTTTACAAACACGATGTCCTTCTCCAAGAACTGATCCCTTAAGATAATATGTTTGAAATATGAGAGATGTAGTCTCTCCATCCTGGTTTCTAAGGATAATTTTGGCTGTACTTCTTCCAACACAGATTTGTTTCTTCTAGCAGTCCATGGTACTTATAATATTCTTCTCCAGCATGATAACTCAAATGTATCAATTCTTCTACAGTCTCCCTTATTCACTGTACAACTTTCACATGCATATGAGGCTACTGAAAATATGAGGGCTTGGGTCAGGTGCACCTTAGTCCTCAAGCTTATATCTTTGCTCGTGAATACTATAAAAAGGTTTCATGCAGCAGATTTACCTAATGCAGTGTGTCATTTGATTTCTTGACAGTTGCTTCCATAAGTGTTGATAGTGGATCCAAGCAAAATGAAGTATTTGACAACTTCAATATTTAATCCACTTATCATAATGTCATTTGTTGGTCCAGTTGTGAATATTTTTATTTTCTTTACAATGAGGTGCAACCCACAATGAAGACCGAGGACTTTGATCTTTATCAATCAGTATTTTACGTCCTCTTCACTTTCAGAAAGCAAGGTTATATAATCTTCATATCACAGGATGTTTATGATTCTTCCTCCATTCCTGATGCCACATTATTTTACATATAATCCATCTTCTCAGATTATTTGCTCAGCATACAGATTGAATAAGTATGGTGAAAGAATACACCCCTGGTGCACACATTTCCTGATTTTAAACCATTCAGTTTTGTTCGATGAATGACCTCTTGGTCTATGTACAGCTTTCTCATGATTGCAATTAATTGTTATGGAATATCCACTCTTTGCAATGTCATGAACCATGTTGTTGAAAGCATTTGCATAATCAATAAAGCAGAGGTAAACACCTTTCTGGTGTTCTCTACTTTCTGCCAAGATCCATCCAATGTCAGCCACAATATCCCTCATTCCATGTTCTAGTATGAATCCAGCTTGGACATCTGGCAGTTCCCTGTCAGTGTACTGTTGCAGTCATTTTGAATGATCTTCAGGAAAATTTTCCTTGCATGTGATATTAATGATATTGTGCAATGATATCCTCATTCCTTTGAGTCACCTCTCTTTGGAATAGTTACAAATATGGATATCTTTTAGTCAGTCAGCCAGGTTTACTGTCTTAGCATAAATGAGTGAGCCTACAGTGTTGCATCAATCTGTTAAAGATTTCGATTTGTTTTCCATCGATTCCTGAAGTCTTGTTCTTTGCCAATGCCTTCAGTGCTCTTTGGACTTCTTTCTTCAGTACCATTGGCTCTTGATCATATGCTACCTCTTGAAATGATTGAACATCGACAATTTCTTTTTGGTACAATGACTGTTATTCCTGACATTTTTATTTGATGCTTTTCTGCATCATTCAATACTTTGTCAGTGGTGGTGGTGGTGGTGGTGGTGGTGGTTATGTGCTGTGGAGTCAGTTCCACCTCATAGCGACCCTGTACAGGGTTTCCGGGGCTGTAAATCTTTATGGGAGCAGAAAGCCTCATCTTTCTCCCGCAGAACAGCTGATAGTTTTGAACTGCTGACCTTGTGGTTTGCAGCCCGATTTGTAACCACTCCTCTGTAGAATCCTTCAATATTACAAGTCAAAGCTTAGATTTTATTATTATTATTATTATTCAGTCCTTTCAGCTTGAGATACACTGAGTGTGTTCTTCCCTTTTGGTTTTCTAACCCCAAGTTTTTAAAAATTTTATTATATTTGACTTTGCTTTGTCGAACTTTTCTTTAAAATTTTTGTTCAGTTCTTTTGCCTCCTCATTTCTTCTATTTGCTTTAGCATTTCTATGCTAGAGAGAAAGTTTCAGAGTCTCTTCTGACAGCCATTTAAAATTTTTCTTCTTCTTGTTGTTAAGTGCTGTCGAGTCAATTCCAACTCATAGCCACCCTATACAGGGTTTCCAAGGAGAAGTTGGTGAATTTGAACTGTTGACCTTGTGGTACACACTGACTTTGCAGTTCAGTGCTTAATTCAATAGCACCTCAAGTAACTTATTTAAAGTCACAAAAAGCATTAGAGGCAAACTGGAAACTAAAGCCTGTGTCCCCTTAGGGTTAACTACTCTTTTGAAAACTCTACAGGACTCAGACTCATAGATAGAAACCTACATTGGACTCATTCCTGACAGATGGTTATTCTTTTCTTCAAATATCCTGTGGGATATTATTTGTAATCTTCCTCAGTAGATTTATCAAATATAATTCAGATTGCAATAAGGGTGGGATTCCATTCCATAGGGAAAGCATTTTCTTTGTCTGATTTAAAATGTTCTATTACAAAAGTAATTAATGATAAGTTTGCAAGCACAGTTTGCACTTGTGCCTTGGCCAATAGGGTGGTGGAGCTTGGAGCAGTGTCTTTAGCATACACTCAGTTCTTGGCTCCAGGCTCCATTTTAACGACACTCTGAGTCCTCACACTCAGAAACCCCGCCCTGTGAGGCTGCCAAGCATTTGTCATAGTCATACACATCAGTCAGTCACAGGAACGGAATGTGAAATGGTCAAGAGTGTGGCAGATCCTGGAGCAGAGGGTTTTCTAGCTCCAAAATGCTGACCACTTAAAACACAACCTCTGTATATTCTACTGAAGTAATAAAACACATAACAAACTTACCAAATTCTGTTTTCATTTCCTCAGTCAAATATTATAAATCAAGCCACTCATCAAGGGACCTAACTTTATAAAAACATGTTCTGTAGACAGCTATTCATCATTCTGCTCCATAATGTTGTTTAATAAGCAGAATCTTAGAAAGCTTGAGGTAAAACGTTATGCAAGAAAGAATGTAGACTTTGCATTTCCTTAGATCCCATTTGTAATTAATATCTACCTCATCAATTTCTGTGTAACCTTCCTTAGGGTTATTTAATTGCACCATAATCCAAATACTGAGCAGTATCTACAACTCCGTACCTTCTTTTTAAATGAAAATTGAATAAGAAAATATATTTGACATGGCTAGCATATAATAGGATTCAATAAGTATTACTTTTGTCATATAACATCAGAATTATTTTAAGTCTACTTTGATAATTTAATTATTTAATAATTAAAATAAACTTGGAGTCAGCACTTTGAAAAGCAAGGTGATGTTTTGATTTGAACAAATATCCATGTATATGTTTACCTGTTTCAATGTTCAACTTTAAAAAAAGGGAAATAACTTTATATGTAAATATTTCTTTTGAATAGTTTGTATATAAAACCTTAAAAACAGATTGATGCATGTTTTTAACATTATAAAATGGTTATTGTATTCTGTATCTCCTCACAAATGACTGTGCTTACTGTCATTTTATATTCCCTGACACATGACACAACACTATAAACTATCCACAGAAATATATATGCTTTTCAAAAGAAATGTACTAGCATATTCATAGCAATGCTATAGATAAGAATACCTGTATAGGAAATAACCCAGAGTCTGGAAGATGGCTATGTGAGCAAACCTAAAACCCTCAGATTCTTAGCAAGATTATCAATAAAAGAAAAGAAAACACCAAATCCAGCCCTGTAAGATATTTGAAATGGTGGACAAAGAACAGCAACAAGGAACTGAAAACTGAAGAGCAGAAAAAGTATCTGTTAGGAAAAGCACTTCTTGCACTGTTTCAATTTGTTCTCATCCCAACACGGCAGGGGGATGAACCAGTGGCTGGGCAGCCTCCTTTGCATGGATCTCCCATGTCCATTGAAGAGATTATGACCTCTGATTCTGAAATCAAAATTTCAGATTCCCAGAGTGGACTGTTCCAAGCATAGCAGAAGGATTTCCAGAAGCTTCCCCATTCCACTGAGATCTCCAGTGCATGGAAAGTATCCTTAATCTCTAAGTTTAAAATTAAAAACACACATCTTCTGGACAGACTGATCATGATACCCTTATCCTTTTACCCTCCAGTGGAGCAAAGCAACAGCTAGAAGTTGACTGCAACACAAGCAAAAGCAAATCACCTGCCCACATAGACTAGCCCCAATGTCTGACTCTTTGCAAATAGCACAGATCTCCCAGGAAAACGGTTCAGGGTGCCCCTACCCACCTCCTAGCTTGGCACCTAGCAGAGGAGAAAATGGTCAAAGACTAAAGGCTATACATCCCCATGAATGAATTCATTATATGGTGTTTGGGGATACACTTGGAATATCTTGAAAATCTGAAAACTTGGTCTGGATTGAACTGCATATATTACAGGGAGAGAGTGTGACAATCAAAGTCTGAAAACCATGACCTCCTAAGAACTGCTTGAAGCATTGTTAAAATAAACATATAATTGGAGGAATTGAGAAAACCAACAAGCTGTAAAATTTGCATGTGCCTACTATAATGAAATGACTTGACAGCACTTCACAACTACAATGAAAACTCAAAAGGCAGAAAAAGAAGCTCAAAATCATAGCACATCTAAGTAAAGACAAAGGGAGAAAAGGTATATGGATAACAAATAAATAAATATACATAAATGTAGAATATAAAATAGCAACAGTAAACATGCTCAAATAACTAGAGGAATACATAAAGAGCTAAAAGATTAGGAAAGCATGTGTAAACAAAATGGGAATAATAAATAAATAGACACAATACACATAATGGAAGTAAAATATGCAATAATTAAAATTAAAAAAACAATTCAAAACTTTGCTGAATATTCCAAGGAAACACCTCCACCAGTGATCACTTCTGAACCTAAAACTAGACTTAACTTCCATCGAGCCCCTAAAAGTGAAGTACTAATTGTGATTCAGGATAAGCTATGCCCAGTGTATGCTACTTCTTTATAATATGTACAAAGAGAAAGCTGGAGAATATGTGTAAGAATGCCTATTAAGGGTGTTGGGTAATGGTGCAAGGAATATAAGTTTGGATAAGACTGAATTCATTAAAATGGGTCCATTAAGCACAGATTGGAGTCCTGGTGTGGCACTGTGGGTTAATATACCAGATTGCAAGGCCATTTGAACTGTAAGATTGGTGGTTCAAACTCACCAGCTGCTCCTCAGAAACCCCATATAAGGTCGCTATGGGTCAGAACTGACTCGACGACACTTAACAACAACAAGCATAGATTCTTAATTCAGTATTTCATCTTTAGAGGTTAGGAAAGGATCTAATACTTCATTTGATTGCCTCATCATGGTATTCTGTAGAAAAAAGAATCCAAAGACTTGGAGAAATTGGTATGCTCAAATGGATTTATCAGGATAGACCCATAAATACACATATTGAGTGCCCAGAGGAAACACCCTTTACCACAACAGTAAAGAACAAATTTGTGAAAGGAACCCCAACATCCTTGAAAACTACTGTGATTGCTATTTTATGTAGGTCAGATTTGATGGTGGGAACTGTCCTAGCTGAATTAAGATACTTAACTACAATGGAGTTGATTGGACTTCATGGTGGTAGGAACTAAGTGGCAGCACTTAATCAGCAAAGACAAGATGAGCATTTTACCTTATAGACAACAGAAACAACATAGTAATCAGAATAATGGGATTTATGTGGATTTATGGCATTGGCTACTTAGGCAGGGTGTCCCTAAGAATGAAATAGATGGGAAACCTACTAAATTTACTTGCTCTGTACAAGCAGAAGAATTCTAGGTCAAGTGAATGGCCATTTAATTTGAATCACCGGAATAGAGAGTCACAACCCCTCATTCAATTTCCAGACTTGAGCCACTTTGCAGACACACAATCCCTTCAATGAAGGGGAGGCTGGGTTTCCTTAAAGAAGGACTCCACTGCCAAACACTTACACTATTAGTTTTTCTTCCAACGTGACTGTTTAATGAAGAAAAAGAAGTAAACAAATTTTAGGAGGATTACTGAACACTGGCTCTGAATTAACTCTAATTCCTAAAATGTCACTGTGGCCCACCAATCAGAATGGGTATATTTATGGAGTCTCAGCTCAGGTCTGTCTCACAGTGGGTTCAATGGATCCCTGAACTCATACTGTGGTGACTTCTCCAGTTACAGAATGCTTAATTGGAATAGACATAGTCCATAACTGGGAGAACTCCCACATTGGATGCATAACATGTGGAATAAAGACTTTTGTGGTAGGACTAGCCAAGTGAACATCACTAAAACTACCTATACCTAGGAAAACAGTAAACCAAAAGCAATACTGCATTCCTGGAGAGATTGCTGAGACTAGTGCCCAAATCAAGGACTTGTAGATGCAGGGGTGGAAATTCCCGCTACATCCACATTTAACCACCTATCTGGTCTGTGTAAAAAACAGATAATTTTGGAGAATAACAGTGGATTCTTAAATCATAAATTTAAGGTATCATAGTGGTTACTAGTCAGGCTGCTAATTTCAAGATCTGCCATTCAGAACTGCCAGATGATACAACCTTGCTTGCTGAAAACGAAGAGGACTTAACATATTTACTGATGAAGATCAAAGAGCATAGCCTTCAGTATGGATTACATCTCAATGTAAAGAAAACAAAAATTCTCACCACTGGACCAATAAACAACATTTGTATCAATGGAGAAAAGATTGAAGTTGTCAAGGACTTCATTCTTCTTGGATCAACTATCAACACTCGCAGAAGCAGCAGTCAAGAGATCAGACGACATACTGCATTAGGCAAATCTGCTGCACAGGAACTTTTTAAAGTGTTGAAGAGCAAAGATGTCAGCTTGAGGACTAAGGTGTGCCTGACCCAAGCTATGACATTTTCAATAACCTCATATGCATGCAAAAGCTGAACAGTGAATAAGGAAGACCATAGAAGAATTGATGCTTTTGAGCTTTGATGTTGGAGGGGAATATTGAAATTGTCATGGGCTGCCATTAAGACAGGAAGGAAAGTAGCCCAAGTCTTAGAATAAAGGATAGGTTGTTTGACAAAATGAAAAGCATGGAAAAGGACAAAAATTGGATCCAAGAGACAGCCTCTAGTTCTGAAGCATCACTAGGAGCAAATCACAGAGGAACAGCAAGAGAAAGGCAAAGAACAAGAGAGACCACCTGAGACTGTGAGCAAGTTTGCAAAACTGAACAATGAAGAAACTGTAATGTCAGCTGGAGACAGGTACTTGGCCAGGAAAATGGCACGGGTTAATACTATATTGAGAAAGAAGATGATTGAGACTGCTTCCGTAGATCTATGGAAGCACAGAACATTATTACTCTCAGAGTTTGCTGTGTGAAAGCAAAGAGCAATGTGTTAACAGTGGTTTGGAAGGGTGTTTTTTAATATCAAAATTCACTTTTGATTTAGGTTTAAATCATAAGTCAGTCCTTTTACCATGAACGTGTAACTGGATATATATAGTGTTTACTTACCAATACACCACATTCTTTATTGTATCCAAGCAACTGTCATAGTGTACTAAGTTCCTCTTGGTATTTAATGAAGATTATTGGCTCTCTTGCCACCATTAATTATGCTGGTTTCATTTCAGAAGCTGCTTAGCTTCTCTACAATTTTGTCATGATCCACACAGTCAATACAGTACAAGTAAACATCTTTCTGTTATTTTTTATTTTCAGCCAAGATCCATCTATGTCAGCAACGATATTCCTTATTCCACATCCTCATCTGAATCTGACTTGAACTTGAGCAGTTACCTGTCAATGTACTGTTGCAGCAGTATTTAATTATCTTTAGCAAAATTCTACTTGCATGTAACATTAATGATACTGTCCAGTGATTTACACATTTAGTTGGCTCAACTCTTTGGAATGGGCACAAATATGGATCTATTTTAATCAGTTG
>NW_006408751.1:3384590-3386202 GCF_000296735.1 Chrysochloris asiatica
TTATCTTCTAGAAATATATCTGACAATATCCTGGTGCTATTCATAATATTTAAATATTCAATATTCTGGTACTGACAATATCCCACTGTTATTTGTATGGGGTTTTTTTGTTGTTGTTTTGTTTGTTTGTTTTTGTGATTAAACATTCAGAAGTAGTCCACTTCTACTTCTTCCTAGTCTATCTTAGTCTGGAAGCTCAACTGTAACCTGTACATCATAGGTGACCTTGCTGGTGTTTAAAATACTGTTGGCATCAATTCTAGCATCATAGCAACAGGCAAGCCACCATAATACAGTAAACTGACCAGAATGTTGGTGGTTTGAATCCACCAGTTGTTCCATGGGAAAAAGAAGAGGTAGTCTGCTTATGTAAAGATATACAAGTTTTAAAACCGGATCAGACCGTTTTACTCTGTCCTGTAAGGTATGTATTAATTGAAATAAACTTGAAAGTGATGAGTATTTGTATGTGTGTTTACTATGGTTTGAATTCAAAAGTTTGAAACAAAGAAGGATCAGTAGCTAGAAAATATGGCTTTGGTGATAGAAAAAATGCCAGACATCCTTGATAGAATTTTGTGAAACCAATAACTTATTCAGTGCAAATACTTTTTTAACAAGATAAATGGAGAATATTTATGTGTGGAGTCCTGGTGTGGTGCTGAATGTTAATGCCCTATACCACAATGTCGGTTTGAACTGAAAGACCAGCAGCTCAAGCTTATCAGCTGTTCCTTGGAAACACTATATAGGGTCACTATGGGTTGGAACTGACTCAACAGCACATAACAACAACAATGATATATGTGTAATCAAATTGACTATATCTTTGGGAAAAGACAATGAAGAAGCTCAATATCATCAGTCAGAAAAATGATCTGGGCTTACTGGGAAATATGCTATCAATTGCTGATATAAAAGTTGAAGTTGAAGCTAAGACAATTAAATTAAGTCTATCAGAGTAAAATTGAAACTTTGAGTATATAAAATCTGACTTAGAAACCATCTCAAGAAGAGATTTGACACATTGAATGCACTGACTGAATACCAAACAAATTGTGAATGACATCTAGGACATTATGCATGAAAAAGAAAAAGGTCATTAAATATATGAAAAATGGATATCATATAACTATGAAAATTACTCTTGAACATATTATTTTTTATTATTACTCATAATAACCCTGTGTACAACAGAACAAACAGCTGTCACCCTTACATTTTTTATTAGGTTTGAGCTCATTGTTACAGCCACTGCGTCAGTCCATCTCATTGAGGATCTTCTTTTTCGCTGACCTGCTACTTTTTCAAGTACATTATTCTGTACCAAAGACTTGTGCCTCTTGATAATATGTACAAAGCAAGTGAGACCCTGTTTCACCATTGCTTCTAAGAAGCATTTTTCCTGCAATTCTTCTAAGACAGATACATTCATTCTTCTGGCAGACCATGGCATACTTAGTATTTGCCAACACCATAATTCAAAGGTATCAATTTTTCTTTAACTTCCTTGTTCATTGTCCATCTTTCACACACACACACACACACACACACACACACACACACACACACACATATATATATATATATATACACATATATACATATAACA
>NW_006408751.1:3386372-3387226 GCF_000296735.1 Chrysochloris asiatica
TGGAATCCTGATTCCCATCCAGAATATTCTGAGGTGGGAAATTTCCATTTGAAAGGACAAGCCTGGAGCAGCTAGAAAAACAGAAGATACTTCTTGAAAGAAAGACCAGCAGGAAAAATCAAGCAAGTTGTTTTCCCAGGAGCCATTAAGGCAAGCAGTTGGGTCTCCCCAGGGCAAACCCCCTTCCAAGACTGAGACTCAAGGGGAATACATGAGCAGGCATGTGGTCTTACTAGTGACCACATTGGTCAACTGATAAGGGGAAGTGAGAGAAAAACAGCAATGAAGTTCTGAGGTAAGTCTGACCATGTTCAATAGACTCCTGTCATCCGAGGTTGAGAACTTGTTGGCCAACAGGTGAGACCTGGGGATTCCTAGGCCCATGGACAGGGACATGGCAACATAGGACTAGAGCAGAGAGTGAAGTGTCCAGCTGATATGAAGTCAGGGGAGATGCACAAGAACACCCATTTTTGCAGATAGTATCCACTTGACCTGACTTCAAAAGCTGAAAGATCAGACTGTAACTAGAGGGAGAAAGAAGAGGAAAAAAAGAGTAATCTGCTACAATTTGATGAACTTGACCTATACTTATGGATGTAGTAGCTTAAAAGAGAAAACAATTCTTTACAGCGAGGATCATTCCCACCCCCTCGGTTCACATGCTTGACAGGGATGGGCAACTTAGACATTAGCTACCCAAAATGGTGGGGCGGGGCGGAGGGGCTACAAAGGCATGAAGTGACTGGCTTATAAGCTTTCAAGAGGGAGCCTAGTTACAGAGGGTGCAGGGGAAGGTGAGTGGTTTCCAACCTGTCTGGTGTAAGGAGATAGGTATAAGACTCTTGTGGTTC
>NW_006408751.1:3388206-3393964 GCF_000296735.1 Chrysochloris asiatica
AAAAAAAAAAGAAGTCTATACAGAAAATTTGCTCAATGCAATACATCATTTCTTTTATGAATAATAGCTTCCATGAGCATTATTTGTGGATCCATTCATCCATAAATGAAATCCTTGATATCTTCAATTATTTTCTCCTTTTATCATGATGTTTTCTATTGATTCATCTATTAAGATATTTATTCTCTGTACATTAGGTGTAATCCATACTGAGAACTGTAGTTTTTGATCTTCATCATTAAGCACTTTAAGTCCTCTTACTTTAAGCAAACAAGATTGTGTCATCTGCATATTGCATGTTATTAACGAGCCTGCCTTCAATTCTGAAGCTATATTTTCCTTCATACAATTCAGCTTCTCTGATTATTTATTCAGCATACAGATTGGATATATATGGTGAACAGCTACAACCCTGACACAACCGTTTCTGATTTTAAGTCATTCAGTATATCCTCGTCCTGTTCAAACTACTGCCTCTTGATCTAAGTACAGATTCAGTATGAGCACAATTAAATGTTTTGGAATTCACCTTCTTCACAATGTTATCCACAGTTTGTATGGTCCACACAGTCAAATGCATTTACATAGTCAATAAAACACAAACATTTTTTCTAGTAATCTCTGCTTTCAGCCAAGATCCATCTGACATTAGTAATAATATCTCTCATTATACGTTCTCCTCTAAATCTGGCTTGAATTTATGACAGCTCCCTGTCGATGTACTGCCTCAACCATTTTGTAAATATCTTCAGCAAAATTTTATACTGTGATATTGTTCAATAATCTCCAAATTATTTTGAGTCAACTTTCTTTGGAATGGATACAAACTAGTGAGTGCTACCAGAGTTACATCAGTTTATTGAGGCATTTTTTTAGCTATTCTGTCAATTCCTGGAGACTTTTTTTTTTTTTTCTACTAATGCCTTCAGTGTAACTTGGACTTCTACAACACCATCAATTATATTCTACCTCTAGAAATGAATGAATGTCAATAAATTCTCTTTGGTACAGTAACTCTGAGTCTACTTTTCATTTTCTTTGGATATTTCCTACAGTGTTCAAAAATTTACTCATAGATACCTTCAATATTTCAACTCAATACTTGAATTTTTTTCTTAAGTTCTTTCAGCTTGAGAAATGCTGAGCATGCTCTATCTTTTTGGTTTTGTAATGCTAAGTTTTTTGTATAATTGATTATACATAGCTTTTTCTTCTCCAACTGGCCTTTGAAATTTTCTGATCAACTCATTCATGAAATAATTTCCTCCATTCACTTTAGCTGTTCAATATTCAGGAGCCACCCTCTGTCCATTTGTGTAACCTATGTGTTGGTAAGTTGTTGGAAGCTACGACACTGGTATTTTAAATACCACCAGGGTCATCCATATTGGAAAGGTTTTAGTGAACTTCTAGACTAAGACAGACTAGTAAGAAGGAGAGGCAGACCACTTATGAATGGTTAGCCACTAAACCTTATAAATAGCAGCTGAACATTGCCAGATATAGTGCCAGAAGATGATTCCCTTGGGCTGAAAGGCACTCAAAATACAACTGATAAGCACTACTTCCTCAAAGAAATGTTGGTCACAATGATGTGGATAGAACAAAGCTACCAGAATCTTCATTTGCTGATAAGGCATAATTTAAAATGAAGAGAAACATCTGCAAATGTCAATTAATAATCAGAAACTGCAATGTACAAGTACAAATCTAGAAAAATTGAGAGTTATAAAAAATGAGATATAGCACATAAAGATCAATACCCTAGGCCCTGGTGAGCTGAAATGGACAGGTATTAGACATTTTGAATCAGATTATCATATTGTTTACTATACCAAGAATGACATATTGAAGAGGAAAGTTGTATTTATTATCAAAAAGAACATGTTAAGGTCTATTTTGAAGTCTAATGCTGTCTGTATTAGGATAATTCCATACACCTACAAGAAAGATCATTTGATATCACTATGATTCAAATCTGAACCCCAGAAGTTGGTGATAGGAGAAGTTCCTGAATAGCACAGTTCATGCAGCCAGTTTCTAACAGAAAGATTGCAGTTTCTAATTTTCCTAGGAAGAAAAAACTGGTGATTTACTTCTGATAAATTAGCCACTGAAAACTCCATGGAGCACAGTTTTAGTCTAACTCACATGGGGTTGCCATGAGTCAGAGTGCCTGCTACATAGTGACTTGAGGAAAGCCATCTTCATGTCCACTGTTTGACACAGTCCCAGCGGGAGGAGAAACATCATGCAAAGCAAGTGATTCTCAGAAGCTGGCTTCTATCTCCTCTTTAGGATAACTCTGAATTCACTTGTAAAAATATATAATATTGCCATATTCACAGCTTTTTACTATGAGCTCTACAGACCTTGGAAAGAAACTGGTCTGGCAGCAATTCTTTCAGCTTCAGTGGTTTGAATTCCAAGGGAATTGTATAAGCAACTCCCTTTCACAGAAAACCTAAGTGCAAAGTAACTGAATTTATGATACCACAAAAGCAGATAACAATCTGAAGTAAAGCTGACTGACCCCTATAGACCTCACCATAATCAATTACCAGCAAGAATTCACAAACTCCCACATTTCCTGCAGCAATTAGCCAGGTTGAGCTTTATGTCTCACAGCTTTAAAAGAAAGAAATATAGGATCACTGAGGTTAAGGAATTTAATGACTACTTTAGAAAAACAAAATAATTAAGTGGATGTCAGTAATACTTTTACTGTGAAAATAGTAATACATTATGTAGGATAGAAGATTGATAATTAGTAGAAATAATAAAGTAGTGCAAGCATTGATGATTTATAGAAACTTATATTACCAAGAGAATGTAATCAGGGGTCTGATAAGTGGAAACGATTTGTGTAAGGTTTAACTTAATCTTTTAGTGGAAACAAGAAGAAACAATGTATCACTTAAGAGAGAGAAGGTGAAAGTCAGTTTGAACATCACATAAATACTTTTGTTAAAGTTGTCTAAACACCAGGTGAAGGAATGTTGTGATTAAAACTGTGTAATAATTCAAGGAAAGATCAAAGTATCAATTCATTATGTACTGTGTAGTTTTAAGTATAAAAATAAAGACTTGTTGAGCTGGGCCTGAGAGAGAGCTCCATCAGCCAACTAAGCAGAGACTCCTCCCTTGCTCTCACCAACTTTGCGTCTCCTCTGGTGTTCTGCGACCCCCTGATAGCTGGACTCCCACAGTGACTAGAACTGGGGACTAGAAGTATTCTGGGACACCAATAACATGGGCATGTTAAATCATGCTATGTGTACTTAGCTCAATGTAGTCTATATTTTAATAAAAAAAAAACCTTTAAAATATTGACATACTTTGTTTGGATAAGACCTAAATATTTAAAAATCTGATAAGTGTCAGGTAGACTCCATTACATAGTTCTAAATAATTCCTATACAACACCCAAAGCTTCAATTCAATTTAAAAGTGTTCTAGATCAAGTAAAAAAAGAAAATGCCACATACTTTAGATTGTATCCACATCATCCTAAAGTAAAAGATTAAATCAGACAGTTTATCAGACCACTGAAAACAAAACAAAATAAGACGTCATAACATATCAGTTGGTTTAATTGAAAATTATACTTCATTTGATTCCATTTCTATTTCCTAAGAATTGGTAAAAATGAGTGTTCTCAATTGTGGACTCCAGATTCTTGTGTCCCCAAGGCAATGAGAATAACATTGAGAGTCCATCTCCAAGGTGAAAAGTGGAATCAAAAGTTAGCTGACTTCCCCATACATAGAGTTCTAAAACTCAATCTTTTTGTACATTCTTTATATTTGGGTATTTCCCTGTTTCCTATTCTATGTTCCACTGTACCTGTAGTAAAAGCATCCTGAACACCAGTCAATTTGGCTAGGATCATGGAAATCTATCTGGTTCTACACAGCAGTCTACTTTGGGAGATGGGTTCTATCTCAGTACTTTTAGCTTCTTGCTTAATTTTTACTTCAAACTTCTTCAGTTCCTCTTGGAACTAATATAATGCCATCTACCAAATTATAGGAGTCCTGGTGTGGCACTCCAGGTTAATGAGCTAGACTACAAGGTCAGTTTGAACTGCAAAGTCAGTGGTTCAAGCTCACTAGCTGCTCCTTGGAAGCTCGATAGAGGATTGCATTGAGTTGGAACCAATGTCACTTAACAACAACCACAACCAAATTATAAGTATCTTATTTACAACAGCATACCCATCAAACTGATTGTGCCTTGTAACTATAGATACCACAATAGATTAGACTGAATATCGTATCTTTGCTTTCTGACCTTTCTGGATCATCAGTGCTAAACCAGCCCATTCATCCAGAATGGTTTATTCCTGTCTTTCTGATATTCCACCATTGTGCTATAGAAATCCAGAGGCAAAACCCATGTGAAATATGATATTGTGAATAAAGTTCATTCATAGTCAATGCCTTCTGGCTACAAATAATTTTCAACCAAATAAGACTGCACCATTTTGCATTATTTTGAACCTTAGTAACCCACAAATATGGAAAATCCTGTAAAAAAAAAAAAAAAAGGCATTTGGGTCTGGCAAATCCGGGAAAATGCAGACAATGATTGCAGTTCTATATTTCAACTCATTTTCCGTAAACACACATAATTGTTGCAAGGTTAAAATTGAAATGTACTGGTACCTCAAACTATAGAAATCACCTTATCAAATATCAACCAAATCTGCAAGCTATTTTCATTTAGAGTAGAGAAAGCCACTTTTACATTTCACATAAAATATATATGATCTGGGTATGTTCAAATAATTATTTATTTTAACAATTGAACATGAAACTATATTAAGATAGTTATATAACCCTATCTGGAAAAAAAAACTATGAAATTTTTTAATAAAAAATCAAAATTGCTGAAATCCTTAACTACATATGAATTCAAGTACCTGGAACCACAATTATATTACAAGTGATTCTGTTACATTAAAGGCAAATTTAAACAGTTCTGCTTGACAATTTTAGTAAAATAACTTTTGACTGTTTTGTAGTTACCCTTTGGCCCCCATTGTCCAAGGCCTTTACTGTGCCATGCTTACGTGGCCTAACCACCACAGTATAGAAAATGAGCTAATTCTCTTCTTTTGAGTTGATAAAAGGCATAATTTCATGTTAACCAAGATAGTGAGTGATTCATAAAGTTGTTAACATAGGAACATGTTTAGATATGCCAATTGCAAAGAGTTGGGGAAACTCCAGCCAATGTCAAAATAACTACATGAGCAATGATCAAGAGAACTAAGTTTCTGACTACTTCAGGGTTTAAGTAGTTGCTAAATTGGATAAATACTATACGTCTAAAACTTAGTATCTAAGCATAAACAATAAATTTTGGCACAACAGGGTCCCATAATCAAGTTCTATGATTATAAGATAACCTTGATCATTTGTCATGTCTAGAGTATGAAATTAGAAAAAAAGAAATTACTCAGTGCCATGAACATGATTTCACTGACAAGAGTTTAGGAAAAGGAGCATGCCTTTGTTAAAATTCTGAATATTTGCTGGACTCCCACTTGGATATGACTTTTTCGGTTCAATCTCTTGCTGGATGGGGAAAGAGAGTAAAAAGAGATGTCTTTAAACTGTAAAACTGATCTTCCTTTTAAACATTCTTCCCTACCCAATCACAATGATGGTTTGGATTAGTTTTAAATAACAGAACATAAATTTTTCTGATCTATTTGTATGAATCAGTTTATATGCTGTGTTGTTGTTGTTGT
>NW_006408751.1:3394763-3396223 GCF_000296735.1 Chrysochloris asiatica
TTATTTAATTTTTAAATGTACAATTAAAATTAAAACTATAAAGTAAATCTGTCAGAAAAAAAAAAAAAAAAGAACCTCAGGTAAGGAACAGAATAGATAATGTTGAATATTAAGAATCACAGGAGAGTGATAAGGCAAGTTTCCAGATCCATGAAGATAACTTCCTTAATCTTTGTAGTCTTTTAGAATATAGACTCTAAAGGCTAACAATAGCCGTACTATTCACTTAGACCAGACGTTAACAGTGCTAACTCAGGAGACAAAAATTATCATTCATTCAGCTAGTTCTCAAGATGAATGATATAATGAAAAATCTTTGA
Source organism: Chrysochloris asiatica (assembly GCF_000296735.1). NCBI lineage: Eukaryota > Metazoa > Chordata > Mammalia > Afrosoricida > Chrysochloridae > Chrysochloris > Chrysochloris asiatica. The sequence goes on from NW_006408751.1 coordinate 3,395,084, forward strand.
ACAGATATCTGTTTTTTTCTGTAAGGGTCTATAAGCTTTAAGTAAAATAGTGCATGGATTCAGATGTGATCATTTATCATTATATTCTGCTGCTCAATGATGCCCTGGGTTTAGGTAAAACCACAGGAACATAATATGTCTTATGCCATTATTTTGTAGATGAAGATATCTAATTCACTGAGATAAATTTATCTGCACAAGTAAAGTAAATTAGGATTAAAATTTAAAAAGTTATTTTAGTTGGACCTAAGAGCAGTCATTTAATTCTTACTTGTAAATATATATATATTTTAAAATTAGGTCAAATTCTGTTAGTTGTTGTTAGGTATTGTCATAAAAACCATATATACAACAGAACAAAACACTGCCTGGTCACGCATCATCCTCACAAGTTTTACTATGTTTGATCCATTGATGCAGTCACTGTGTAAATCCATCTCTTCGATGTCTTCCTTTTTCCCACTATCTACAAGCAAGATGACTTCTGCAGGGCCTGGTCCTTTCTGACATTTCCAAAATATGTGATACAAGCCAATCTATCTGTAATACTTAGGGTTCTGTGTCAACTTGACTAGGCCAGGATTTCCAGATGTTTAGCAATTGATATGTGCTTATTTCCATGGTGATGAAACCTAAAACGGACGTAGTTAACTATGATGAGTGGCCATGAACAAACAATCAATTAAGGAATATTTCCTTGGGGATGTGGCCTGCTCCCAATACAAAGGACACAACCAAAAGGCTCTCTAGTTCTCTTCTGCTGGGAACCTAGGACTCTACAATTGTAACTCATTTCCTTGACAATAAACTTCTCTATCTATGTATCTATATGGAGTCATTGTGTGGCACTGTGGGTTAATGTGCTAGACTGTAAGGTCAGTTTGAACCCCAAGGTTGGTAGTTTAAGCTCATCAACCACTCCTCAGAAACCCTATATTGGGTTTGTATGAGTTAGCTGGAACTAACTCGACAGCATTTAACAACAACTCTGGTAGCGTAGTGGTTATGAATTGGGCTGTGAACCACAAGGTCAGCAGTTCAAAACTACCAGCTGTTCTGCGGGAGAAAGATGAGGCTTTCTGCTCCCATGAAGATTTACAGCCTCGGAAACCCTGTACAGGGTCGCTATAAGTCGGAACC
>NW_006408751.1:3396868-3399353 GCF_000296735.1 Chrysochloris asiatica
TGGACTGCATAGTCAATTTGAACCATTAGTAAGGAGTTTAGATAATAAACTACAAATAACGATGTGAAAAAATGGGAATTCTGGAACACTTCATCATGCACATGAGGAATTTGTATGCTGACCAAGAGAATTGTTTCAACATACCATGGGAATGTGGAATGGTGCAAAATCAGGAAAGTTGGTATGTCCATGTTGTTTCCTTTCACCATATGTATTCAATCTGTATGCTGAGCCAATAATCTGAGAAACTGGATTGTATGAAGGAGAACATGGCATCAGGATTAGAAAACTCATTAATAACCTGGAATATACAGACGGCACCACCTTGCTTGCTGGAAGTGAAGAGGACTTGAAATCTTACTGTTGGAGATCAAAGACTACAGCCTTCAATATATATTGCACCTCAGTGTAACAAAAAATCTTCACAATTGGACCAATAGCTGGTGAGTCTTTTTCTCTCATACTTTGAACATGTTGTCAGGAAGGACAATCAGTGAAGGGTCAGTGAAAAAGAAGTCCCTTAAGGATATGGATTGATACAGTGGCAGCAACAATGGGCTTATACATAACAGTTGTGAGAATGATGCAGAACCGGGCAGTGTTTTGTTCTGTTTTGCATAGTCATTATAAATTGGAACTAACTCAACAGCACCTAACAACAATAGTGAGGACCTTTATTTTCTTTAAATTAAGGTTTAATCGATACTGAAGGTTGTAGTCTTTGTAATCTTCATCAGTAAATGCTTCAAATCCTCTTCGCTTTCAGTAAACAAGTTTGGATATCTCATTTTGCAAAATGCATTCCTCCAATCCTGATGCTGTGTTCTTCTTCACATAGTCCCAGCGTCTTGGATTATTTACTCAGCATACAGATTGAATAAGTATGGTGAAGTAATAGAATCCTGACCCTACCTTTCCTGATTTTAAACCATTCAGTATCCCCTTGCTCCATTCAAGTGCCTGCCTCTTGGACTATATACAAGTTCCACATGATTACGATAAAGTGCTCTGGATTTCCCATTCCTCTCAATGTTATCCATAGTTTGTTATGATCCACAGAGTTGAATGCCTTTGCATAGTTACAAAAACACAAATAAATATCTTTCTGATATGCTCTACTTCCATCTGACATCAGTAATAATAAACTTTATTTCACATCCTCTTCTGAATCCTGCTTGAATTCTGCCAGCTCCTTATTGATGTATGGCTGCAACCATTTTTTAAATTATCTTCAGCAAAATTTAACTTGGGTAAGATGTTCACTATATTGTTCAATAATTTCTGCATTATTTTGGGTCACTTTTCTTTGGAATGGCCACTGATATGATGGATGTTTTCCAGCTGAGTGGTCAGGTAGCTGTCTGGATTTCTTAGCATAGACAAACACCTCTAGCACTGCAACAATTCGTTGAAACAATTAAATTGGTGTTCTGTCAACACCTGGGGCCTTGTTTTTTGCCAGTGCATTCAATAGACCTTGGACTTCTTCCTTCCATACCATTAGTTCTTGATCATATTCTACCTCTTAAAATGGTTAAACATTGACCACTTCTTTTTGGGAAAGTGACTGTATATTCCTTCCATGTTCTTTACATGCTTCCTGCATTGTTTAATATTTTGCCCATGTTGTTGTTGTTGTTTTGTGCTGTGGAGTCGGTTCCGATTCATAGCGACCCTGTACAGGGTTTCCGAGGCTATAAATCTTTACAGGAGCAGACTGCCTCATCTTTCTCCTGCAGAACAGCTGGTAGTTTCAAACTGCTGACCTTGTGGTTCGCAGCCCGATTCGTAACCACTATGCTACCAGAGCTCTAGAACCCTTAAATATTGAAATTTGAGATTTGTATTTTTTCTTCTATTCTTTTGGACTGAGAAATGCTGAAACCCTTTTGGTTTTCTAACTCTTAAGTGTTTGCACGTTCTTTAAAATAATTTTCTTTGTTTTCTTGAACTGCCTTTAAAATTTCTCTGTTTTGCTCTTTTACTTCATCATTTCTGCCAGTCATTTTAGTTTCTCTACATTCAGAAGCAAGTTTCAGAGTCTCCTCTAAAATTCCTTTTGATCTTTTCTTTCTTCCTGTCTTTTTAATGAGCTTTTGCTATCTTCTTCCACAACATTACTACTATCACTCCACAGTTCTTTTATTATTTAATGCATCAAATGTATTCTTGAGATGATTTCTAAATTCAGGTAATGTATAATCAGCATCATATTTGGCTCTTTCAGATTTGTTTAAATTTTCTTCAACTTCAATCTGACCTTGAATATGAGCAGTTGTCACTTTGTTCTACAGTTGGCCCCTAGCTTTGTTAAAATATTGGTGGTATTGCTTCCAGCATCACAGCAACATGTAAGCCATTACAGTATGACAAACTTACAAACAAGTGGTGAAGTTAAGTTCTATCAAGGCATTTTATTCTAAAAATTGGAGCATATTAAGGAATTTGGTCTATCAGTGTTTGTAACAATTCCTCTATCTCCTCA